>NW_025533622.1:300000-490000 GCF_020615455.1 Coregonus clupeaformis
CCTTCAGGCGTTTGGAAATTGTTCCCAAGGATGAACCAGCCTATTTTCTGAGGACTTGGCTGATTTCTTTTGATTTTCCCATGATGTCAAGCAAAAAGGCACTGAGTTTGAAGGTAGACTTTGAAATACATCCACAGTAACACCTCCAAATGACTCAAATGATGTCAATTAGCCTATCAGAAGCTTCTAAAGCCATGACATCAAGTTCTGGAATTTTCCAAGCTGTTTAAAGGCACAGTCAACTTAGTGTATGTAAACTTCTGACCCACTGGAATTGTGATACAGTGAATTATAAGTGAAATAATCTGTCTGTAAAAAATTGTTGGAAAAATTACTTGTGTCATGCACAAAGTAGATGTCCTAACCGACTTGCCAAAACTATAGTTTGTTAACAAGAAATGTGTGGAGTGGTTGAAAAACTAGTTTTATGACTCCAGCCTAAGTGTATGTAAACTTCTGACTTCAATTGTAGGGAGGGAGGCAGGGAGGGAGGTAGGGAGGGAGGCAGGCAGGCAGGGAGGGAGGGAGGGAGGGAGGGAGGGAGGGAGGGAGGCAGGCAGGCAGGCAGGCAGGGAGGGAGGGAGGGAGGGAGGGAGGGAGGGAGGGAGGGAGGGAGGCAGGCAGGCAGGCAGGCAGGCAGGGAGGGAGGGAGGGAGGGAGGGAGGGAGGGAGGGAGGGAGGCAGGCAGGCAGGCAGGCAGGCAGGCAGGCAGGCAGGCAGGCAGGCAGGCAGGGAGAGAGGCAGGCAGGTAGGGGAGGGAGGGAGGGAGGGAGGGAGGGAGGGAGGGGAGGCAGGGAGGAGGAGGGAGGCAGGCAGGCAGGCAGGCAGGGAGGGAGGGAGGGAGGGAGGTAGGGAGGGAGGGAGGGAGGGAGGGAGGGAGGCAGGTAGGGAGGGAGGAGGCAGGGAGGGAGGGAGGCAGGTAGGGAGGGAGGGAGGTAGGGAGGGAGGCAGGTAGGGATGCAGGTAGGGAGGGAGGGAGGCAGGGAGGCAGGTAGGGAGGGAGGCAGGTAGGGAGGGAGGGAGGGAGGGAGGGAGACACAGGTGGGAAGGAAGTTAAGGAGGCAGGTAGCTTAGTGGTTAAGAGCGTTGTGCCAGTAACCGAAAGGTCGCTGGTTCTAATCCCCGAGCCGACTATCTGTCGATGTGCCCTTGAGCAAGGCACTTAACCCTAATTGCTCCTGTACGTCGCTCTGGATAAGAGCGCCTGCTAAATGACAAAAAAAAAGGAGGCTGCAGCTGGACTAACTGACAGGCTGTTTATGGTGTTGTGGCTACTTGTTGTAATTGGGGAAATTCCCTAGTGTGTGCCCAACTCTATTGTATTGTTGTCTCTTGCCCTTTGTGCTGTTTCCTGTGCCCAATAATGTTTGTACCATGTCTTGTGCTGCTACCATGTTGTTTTCATGTTGGGATGCTACCTTGCTGTGTTGTCGTGTCGCTGCCATGCTATGTTGTTGTCTTAGGTCTCTCTTTATGTAGTGTTGTGGTGTCTCTTTTGTTGTGATGTGTTTTGGTCCTATATTATATAGGACCCAAATATATATATATATATATATATATATATATATAGTCCCGTGTAGCTCAGTAGGTAGAGCATGGCGCTTGCAACACCAGGGTTGTGGGTTTGATTCCCACGGGGGACCAGTATGAAAAAAAAAAAAATTATGCACTCACTAACTGTAAGTCGCTCTAGATAAAAGCGTCTGCTAAATGACAAAAATGTAGAATATATATATTTATTAATTTTTTTAATCACAGCCCCGTCTCCGCAGGAGGCCTTTTGCCTTTTGGTAGGCTGTCATTGTAAATACGAAATTATTCTTAACTGACTTGCCTAGTTAAATAAGTTTAAATAAAATAAATACAAAATAAAACTCTTGAGGCTGAAGTTCCAGGTAAATGTTAGCCACTGCTGCCCTCTAGTGGTTTTATGTGGTAGAGCAGCTATACTGTAATTTCACTTCCAACTAATCTTTGCTCATCTAGATGGTCACTGGTTCGCTGTCTCTATGGGTCTATCTATCAACCTCTATTTTAGGGCCAGGAGTTAACCCTAATCAGGTCATCAACATGTAATCTACACACAGTGACTGGTTTGCTCTCTATAGCAGGCAAATATCCAGGAGTTAACCCTCATCAGGTCATGTGGTCAGGAAAAACTCCTGGCTCTAGATATTCTCTCAGATCTGTTTTTCTATTAATTTAACACATGACCAGATAATCTACAGTAGGCCTACTATGACGTTGTTCTGGCATGTTAACCAGTTGACACATTATCACATTAATTTCCTCAATCAAATATTTGAATGTTGGGATATGTAGGCTTACAACTACAAACACAAACAGAAGGATGTAAAGACTTAAATATAATTATCAGGGGCTTTTGCAATGCTACATGCACAGCTCATTCTGCAAAGTCAAGGAAAAGACAAACCTACACAGCCTGTGTGACTAGGGAATGATGTGGCTGGAGAGGAGCACGTTTTCCATTTAATTTCGTTGTTTGATGTATTCGTTTTGCATGTAAATGTTTTGTAACATCACGTTAGAAACTTTGTCGGGGCTGGCACGGTAATAACGCACGAAAACACTTTTTTAGTTCTTAGTGATTTCTGAACATTAGTCCCGCCCTACAACGGAGAAAGTAATAATTGATGTATTCTTCGTCCAATCATTTTACAGTTTGGTGGCATTTCCTGTAGTCTTGGCCAATCAAAAGAGTCTGAACTTGAAGATGTCAGCAAAACACAGGGGGCGGGACCGTATAGATTGGGGTCATATTTTAAAGCAGCAATATCTTTTATTTTTATTAGACTGAATTCCGTTTAGTCTGCCGTAAGGTAAATTGAGTTTAAGTTCATTGTATTTGACAAATAGTTATACCGAATGTTTATGGACCGTTACATTGCTAGCTAGCTTGTTGTTAGTAGGATACAGTACATTTGATTTGAAGTTGGTGGCGTGTTTTTGCTAGCTAGCTAACTTAGCTAGCTACTGTTAACTACCGTTAGCCATCGTAGTTCAATTGGAACTATTCGTTCTGTTGAATTATCCGTTTTTATATCATGAGTTGGGGTTTTAAAAAAAAACAGCTTCCTAATCCCTAATAAATGTAATTTATTCTGCGTGATCACATTTCACATGTCAACTTTTATTTCCCGAAACTGACGGTTTATTTAGGTTGATAGCAACGACCACCATGTTAGAAGTTTAGCAGAGAAACAGTTACATTCAGGGAAGGCATGATTCAATCAGCGCTGCTCGTCTCTCCCAAAAACGATGCCTAACATCTGTAGACGATTTGATACATCGTAGCGAGAACGCAAACACTTTGCCATCATTTCATGCATCCGCTTATTTTCATAGACACTTTTTAGCGAGATGACTGACAATAATTAAATAACTAGCTACGTTGCAACAGCGTTGACAGACCTGCAGAAGTTGAGGCCTGCTTTCAGATGACATTTTGGTCAGGAAATGACAGCTCAGTCGACCATCCTCGTGTTCAGCATGTGATAAAAACATACCGTTAGCTTCTCCATTGTCTTGTGGAAAGCCTCTACATTGTTTGGGTGACTTAGACGTATACGTGCTTTGGTTGGCTTCACTAAGCTACTAAACAAAGCTATTTTGGTTGAAATTGGCGAAACTAGGCGGCATTAATGCTCACACATTCGATAATCCAGTTACTTGGCTAATATGCGTAGCTACAGTAAAACAAATAAAGATATTTAGCTAAATACACATTCCCTTGATATTTCTGAAACGCTTCCACTTGGCCCGTGTTGACAGGTCAGCCAGCTGGGAGGAGGCGTGTTGGGTCGGGTTAGGTTAGGTTAGGTTAGGTCAGGTTAGGTCAGGTTAGGACATGTAGACGCTCCTCTACTCTGCTTCGGCTGTTCCAAACCCTTTGGTTTTATCACATGGAAATTCCACGATAACACAATGCAGTAAACAAAAACCAATGATTGAAAGTTATACAAACCATACAACTGTATGCACAAGGACAACTTTTAACCATTTCCAGTGCACGTTTGACAAAAATAATATGACATTTAGCAGACGCTTTTATCCAAAGCGACTTACAGTCGTGTGCATACATTTTTACGTATGGGTGGTCCCGGGGATCGAACCCACTACCCTGGCGTTACAAGCGCCATGCTCTACCAATTGAGCTACAGAGGACCTACAGAAAACACATTTACTTGAAGAACTTTGGGCTGGGGCTTGGTCTGACCCCAAACTACTACATGGGGTCAGTTCAGTTCCATTAAACGTTTGCTACCTTGCATTACGGTTTGTACTTAACTACTAATTTCCCTAAAATGTTCTTCAACGTTCTTGAACAGACTTTGAGGTACATTTGCTCCATTTCATTTGGTAACAGAATAATGGCACAACTTTTAACATTGGAAATTGTTGAAGGTAATCCTTGTGCATAGAGTTGTATGGTTTGTATAACGTTGCAATCATTGTTTTTTGTTTGACATACATTTTTAAGAGAAACATCTGAGTCTCAGCATCATTCTGTTACTGTGGAATTGCCCCACACAGTTTAGCCGTATCATCTAAAAATGACCTCATTTATTTTATTCTAAATACTCATCCTATGACGTGTAGTCACCTATGTTGATGTATAGCCTATTATATGATGTATATTCCCAGTTACCAATAATGAATAGTGTCTGAAATATCTCAAGCTTACAGAAGGTAAGAACCATGCGTAGTTAATCAGACTAAAGTTCCTCCTACTCTCCAGTGTAGTAGAGACAGCCAGCCAGTAGATCTGTAGATGTCCACCCCTACGGAGCAGGCGGGTGGTATGTCCCAGTCCCACCCGGGTCCCTCTCCATGCCCTGGCCGGTCCCCAGGACCAGGCCCCTCCCCTGGCTCCGGACCCCCCAGCCTACAGGGGCAGGGGGCTGGGGACTACCTTCAGGACACCATGCACCCCATGCACCAGGTAACCCTCAACAATGCTGTGGTGGCTGTATGCTACAGTATATCAAATATGCCACATAGATCCTATTGAATGACTATATGTAATTGAATGATATGTGCGTTATGCACTTGACTAAAGGTGAGCCACAGTATCCCCGGTTGATGTGAATGTGTTTCCAGCCAATGGAGGGGGTTGATGAGAAGGGGACGGGAGATGAGACGAACTATGGCCAGATGAAGGGAGTTGGGATGAGGGCGCTACACAGCGGAATGGGTCCTCCACAGAGCCCCCTGGACCAACACAGCAACCAAGGTAACACAGCGACTACAGTAATATAGAAATATATATACACTTGAGTGTACAAAGCATTAGGAACACCTTCCTAATATTGAGTTGCACCCCCTTTTGTCTTCAGAACAGCATCAATTTGTCGGGGCATGGACTCTACAAGGTGTCGAAAGCATTCCACATGGATGCTGACCCATGTTGATGCCAATGCTTCCCACAGTTGTGTCAAATTGGCTGGATGTCATTTGGGTGGTGGACCGTTCTTGATACACACAGGAAACTGTTGAGAGTGAAAAACCCAGCAGCATTGCAGTTCTTGACACTCAAACCGGTGCGCCTGGCACCTACTACCATAACTCGTTCAAAGGCAGGTAAATATTTTGTCTTGCCCATTCACCCTCTGAATGGCACACACAAACAATCCATGTCTCAAGGCTTAAAATCCTTTAACCAGTCTCCTCCCCTTCATCTACACTGATTTGAAGTGGATTTAACAGGTAACATCAATAAGGGATCATATCTTTCACCTGGATTCACCTGGTCAGTCTGTCATGGAAAGAGAAGGTGTTCATAATGTTTTGTACACTCAGTGTGTGTATATATATATATTTTTTTTTTTACAATTCACGATTTTTTTTATACTGATCTAAAACCGCATAAATCTGCAATGCTTTAGGTTAGAAAAAGGCGGTAAAATGTTGAAGAAAGACCGGACTCAGATGCATGTCTTTGGTTTGTCGCTATGACATTCAGAAGCTCAAAGAAATTGGACTTTCCTTGGGAAGTAATCTAATACAACGTGTGACTTTGTTGCTATCAATTGATCTATTCACTTTCTGTAAAACAGAATATGGATAATTACATTGAGGGTTCATATAAATGATCAGAATAAAACATTTCAGTTCTAGACTTTATTTTCCTCATCCATTAGTATTATAATTAAATATCTAAAATATGTCTTGAGTCTTGTTAAACTATGGAGAATTGCAGGAAATTAGCTTCAAAACAACAATGTTTCTAGGTCCCTCAAATTAAACAAAATCAAGCTGGTGGTGGGGGAGTGACATTTTTCAAATGTGAAAAAGGGAAAAAAGGTTGGCAACCCAACTAAAAGACAATACAAGACATGGTGCACTATTCACATTCACACTGCTCCACCATTACACATGTACAGTATAACATCTAGATTATAATACGCTAAGGATTCTACGCTGCTGGAAGATCTCCTCCTACAATTTGGGGCCAATTTCCTTCATTTTAGGCTCAAAAGAAATGCGTCGTCTTCCCACATGGTATTATCCACTTTATAGTCAGTTTTGTTCTGTATTTTGGTTTAGTTTCCTGGTTTTGTGATTGGAATGCCTAGTATTGCATCATCCTGCCAATACTACCATGACATCACTGAAGACAGGAGTTTTCAAAATTCAAACTGTCATAATTATTGCATCATCATTCTTCCCACGATGACGTCAATCCTGCCCCCTCCAGACCTATAAAAGGGATCCCGGCCCATCTAAAAGTCATCAATCACAATGCCCAGACGATGCAGAACATCCACCAGCCGCCCTGTTCGCAGGCACCGCTGCCCCAGGGTGTCCTGGCATCGCAGGAGAGGTGGCCGCAGGAAGCGTTAGAAAGGCTGTGTAACCTACCTGACCGACTTGCCCCCTCCAGGTTCTCCCTGGTAGTGTAGAGATGTTAAAGTCTGCTTAAATAAAATATGGGCTTTTAACTAAAACTGGTTCTAAAAATGTTAGGCAGTCGAGTTAATAATAGTATGTTAGGGACAGATACAATAAAAATATTGAATCATTGTGTCCCTAACAAATACAAGAAATACATTGAAACATTGGCACATTCAGTCATCAACCGTCAAGTCGGATGCATTGCACCATTATGGCTTAGTTTGTGCTCGTTTGCAGCATATGCCTAAAATCATTTCTTGATCCAACGGTTGGATTCCAACCATCACAAACGGCAAATCATTCATTCATGAACGTTTATAGCTATAACATTGACAGACCGACAATTTAAGAAGAGAATAGACACAGGAATATAAATTGATAGGCTATTAGTTTAAATGTATAATTTTTATAGGATAATTTCAAGATCCAACCATTATAAACGGTAAATAATCTCTATGTAAACTCAGCAAAAAAAGAAACGTCCTCTCACTGTCAACTGCGTTTATTTTCAGCAAACTTAACATGTGTAAATATTTGTATGAACATAACAAGATTCAACAACTGAGACATAAACTGAACAAGTTCCACAGACATGTGATTAACAGAAATTGAATAATGTGTCCCTGAACAAATGGGGGGTCAAAATCAAAAGTAACAGTCAGTATCTGGTGTGGCCACCAGCTGCATTAAGTACTGCAGTGCATCTCCTCCTCATGGACTGCACCAGATTTGCCAGTTCTTGCTGTGAGATGTTACCCCACTTTTCCACCAAGGCACCTGCAAGTTTCCGGACATTTCAGGGGGGAATGGCCCTAGCCCTCACCTTCCGATCCAACAGGTCCCAGACGTGCTCAATGGGATTGAGATCCGGGCTCTTCGCTGGCCATGGCATAACACTGACATTCCCTTCTTGCAGGATAACGCTCATTTCTTCGACGATAAACGCAAATCCGACCATCACCCCTTGAGACAAAACCGTGACTCGTCAGTGAAGAGCACTTTTTGCCAGTCCTGTCTGGTCCAGCGACGGTGGGTTTGTGCCCATAGGCGACGTTGTTGCCGGTGATGTCTGGTGAGGACCTGCCTTACAACAGGCCTACAAGCCCTCAGTCCAGCCTCTCTCAGCCTATTGCGGACAGTCTGAGCACTGATGGTGGGATTGTGCGTTCCTGGTGTAACTCGGGCAGTTGTTGTTGCCATCCTGTACCTGTCCCACAGGTGTGATGTTCGGATGTACCGATCCTGTGCAGGTGTTGTTACACGTGGTCTGCCACTGCGAGGATGATCAGCTGTCCGTCCTGTCTCCCTGTAGCGCTGTCTTAGGCGTCTCACAGTACGGACATTGCAATGTATTGCCCTGGCCACATCTGCAGTCCTCCTGCCTCCTTGCAGCATGCCTAAGGCACGTTCACGCAGATGAGCAGGGACCCTGGGCATCTTTCTTTTGGTGTTTTTCAGAGTCAGGAGAAAGGCCTCTTTAGGCCCTAAGTTTTCATAACTGTGACCTTAATTGCCTACCGTCTGTAAGCTGTTAGTGTCTTAACGACCGTTCCACAGGTGCATGTTCATTAATTGTTTATGGTTCATTGAACAAGCATGGGAAACAGCCGGTGTCTATTCCACAAGTTACTACCGGCTAAATCGATGACATTAACCTCTACGGGATCGGTGTCCCGTATACGGGACGGTTGAGCTAACGTGCGCTAATGTGATTGGCATGACTGTTGTAAGTAACAGCAAACTTTCCAGGACATAGACATGTCTTATATGGGCAGAAAGCTTACATTCTTGTTAATCTAACTGCACTGTTCAATTTACAGTAGCTATTACAGTGAAAAAATACCATGCTATTGTTTGAGGAGAGTGCACAACAACAAAAAACGTATCACGGCAACTGGTTTGATACATTCACCTCTGAAGGTAAATAATGTACTTGCATTCAGTAATAATTTACATTTACATTTTAGCAGACGCTCTTATCCAGAGCGACTTACAGTTAGTGAATACATATTTTTATTTGTATTTTTTTTATACTGGCCCCCCGTGGGAATCAAACCCACAACCCTGGCGTTGCAAACGCCATGCTCTATCAACAACGCAGTGCTAACTCTCTCGCTCTGGATAAGAGCGTCTGCTAAATGACGTAAATGTAAATTTAGTTTTCATCAGTGGATAGTTGTATAAACTTGCTGTCTGTCTCTCCGATATTTGCAACATTGTTTCAATATTCAAATTCGATCTCCAGCTGTCCCATAGTAATGAACGTGTCGGGAGTCGGGACGAGACAGGCAGACAGACAGGCATGGAGGCAGCGTTTCTCAGCCAGTCGAAATCACGAATCAGCTGGCATCATTTTTATGGATATATACAAAGAAATGTCAATAGAAAAAAGGTCAAACGAAACGAGGTGCAGCTAGTTTAGTCTTTCCAGCTTCAGTTTGAAGTGATTGCATTAGCTGTGTTGTTGGCTAGCTCCTCTGAACAACAGTGTCCTGATGTGAGCACATTTTCTATGCCAGGCGAAATCACGCCTCATTAGCTCATTGTTATGGATGTATCCAAATAAATGTCACTAGAAAACCGCTTAAACAAATGCAAATGCTGCTACTTTGCTGTTATTCAGGCTGCACCTTTTGACGTGACTGTAAGTTTGCCGTAGTTGGCTAGCTAGCAAGCAAGGGACAAGAACGTTGCCAACCAGTGTGGCAATGGAACATTTAGAACGAACGACTGGGTCGCGTCCATAGATACAGAACAAAAAGACTGAATGACTGGGTCGCGTCTCTGGCAACCAAACCGATAGAACGAACGACCAGCCGGCTTGGGTAGCAACCCTAGATTTGTGTCGGACTACATCTTGTGGAAGGATGAAATAGTATGAATAAATTCATCAAAATAACGTTTTTAATGAAAATATGTCAATCATTATTTGAATATGTTAGTAACCCATTGTATAAAAGTGATAATGCCCTCGAAGCCGGTGTTTGGAGGATATATTGGCATGTGCCAATATATCCTCCAAACACTGTCTTCTCTGGCATTACCACTTAAGTGATGAAGGGCCTTCTATGGTGCATGGCAGGCCAGTAACTTTTGCAAATGATTTTACTGTGCCCGGTCGCACATAGACTGTTATGGCCACACAAGGTACCACCGGTGGATTCTAAATGAGCCCCAGTTGCATTTTTCTGTATGAAATCAATATGTGAACGTAGGATGACAGTGAGCAAAATAACCATAGACAGGAAGTTGACAATGGTTTATTAATAGGCATAAATACATTGTATTTCTATGGTTGTAGTCCTCAAAGGTTGAATTGCATTGAATCAAATGAATCAGATCCAATGATTTACCACCTGTAGGGCGGGGTGGCGCTAGTGGACAATATTACAACAACACAATATTATCATGTGTGGGTGTATTCACAGTCTGTGTTGTGCTGTGAGGTGTTGTTTTAGACAGTTTGGTGTTTTCAACACATCAATACCTCTCACAAGGACAAGTAGTGATGCAGTCAATCACTCCTCTACTTGGAGCCAGGAAAGATTGACATGCATGTTATTGATATTAGCTCTCTGTGTACATTTAAGGGGCAGCCGTTCTGCTCTGTTCTGGTCCAACTGTAATTTACCGATGTTCGTCTTTATGGAACTTGACCATATAACTGGGCAGTAGTCCAGGTGTGATAAAACTAAGGCCTGTAGGACTTGTTTCATTGATTGCGATGTCAAGAAAGCAGAGCAGCACATTATTACAGACAAACTCCTCCATATTTTAGCAACCTTTGCCCCAGGGTTACCCCAAGCAGTTTAGTCTCCTCAATTTGCTCAATTGCGTCATTTACTATCACCAACACATTGATCCACGTCCTTATTTATATTTGACATTTTTTACATTTTAGTCATTTAGCAGACGCTCTTATCCAGAGCGACTTACAGTTAGTGAGTGCATACATTTTCATACATTTTTCATACTGGCCCCCCGTGGGAAACGAATCCACATGCTCTACCAACTGAGCTACACTGGGCTATTTTCTAATATTTATACAGTGGGGAAAAAAAGTATTTAGTCAGCCACCAATTGTGCAAGTTCTCCCACTTAAAAATATGAGAGAGGCCTGTAATTTTCTGGATTTTTTTTTCTCATTTTGTCTGTCATAGTTGACGTGTACCTATGATGAAAATTACAGGCCTCTCATCTTTTTAAGTGTGAGAACTTGCACAATTGGTGGCTGACTAAATACTTTTTTTCCCCACTGTACATACCTGATGTATAATCTATAGCATACAGACCTGATGCATAATCTATAGCACACATACCTGATGTATAATCTATAACATACATACCTGATGTATAATCTATAGCACACATACCTGATGTATAATCTATAACATACATACCTGATGTATAATCTATAACACACATACCTGATGTATAATCTATAACACACATACCTGATGTATAATCTATAACACACATACCTGATGTATAATCTATAACATACATACCTGATGTATAATCTATAACACACATACCTGATGTATAATCTATAACATACATACCTGATGTATAATCTATAACACACATACCTGATGTATAATCTATAACACACATACCTGATGTATAATCTATAACATACATACCTGATGTATAATCCATAACACACATACCTGATGTATAATCTATAACACACATACCTGATGTATAATCTATAACACACATACCTGATGTATAATCTATAACACACATACCTGATGTATAATCTATAACATACATACCTGATGTATAATCTATAACACACATACCTGATGTATAATCTATAACACACATACCTGATGTATAATCTATAACACACATACCTGATGTATAATCTATAACATACATACCTGATGTATAATCTATAACATACATACCTGATGTATAATCTATAACACACATACCTGATGTATAATCTATAACACACATACCTGATGTATAATCTATAACACACATACCTGATGTATAATCTATAACACACATACCTGATGTATAATCTATAACACACATACCTGATGTATAATCTATAACACACATACCTGATGTATAATCTATAACACACATACCTGATGTATAATCTATAACACACATACCTGATGTATAATCTTTAGCATACATTCCTGATGTATAATCTATAACACACATACCTGATGTATAATCTTTAGCATACATTCCTGATGTATAATCTATAACACACATACCTGATGTATAATCTATAACACACATACCTGATGTATAATCTATAACACACATACCTGATGTATAATCTATAACACACATACCTGATGTATAATCTATAACACACATACCTGATGTATAATCTATAACACACATACCTGATGTATAATCTTTAGCATACATACCTGATGTATAATCTATAGCACACATACCTGATGTATAATCTATAGCACACATACCTGATGTATAATCTATAACACACATACCTGATGTATAATCTATAACATACATACCTGATGTATAATCTATAACACACATACCTGATGTATAATCTATAGCACACATACCTGATGTATAATCTATAACATACATACCTGATGTATAATCTATAACACACATACCTGATGTATAATCTATAACACACATACCTGATGTATAATCTATAACACACATACCTGATGTATAATCTATAACACACATACCTGATGTATAATCTATAACACACATACCTGATGTATAATCTATAACACACATACCTGATGTATAATCTATAACACACATACCTGATGTATAATCTATAGCACACATACATGATGTATAATCTATAACACACATACCTGATGTATAATCTATAACACACATACCTGATGTATAATCTATAACACACATACCTGATGTATAATCTATAACACACATACCTGATGTATAATCTATAACACACATACCTAATGTATAATCTATAACACACATACCTAATGTATAATCTATAACATACATACCTGATGTATAATCTATAACATACATACCTGATGTATAATCTATAACACACATACCTGATGTATAATCTATAACACACATACCTGATGTATAATCTATAACACACATACCTGATGTATAATCTATAACACACATACCTGATGTATAATCTTTAGCATACATACCTGATGTATAATCTATAACATACATACCTGATGTTATAGATGTGTAATCTATAACACACATACCTGATGTATAATCTATAACACACATACCTGATGTATAATCTATAACATACATACCTCTGACTGTTGTCTCTCCTGTAGGCTACATGCCCCCACACCCCTCACCCATGGGTGTTCCAGAGCACGCGTCCAGCCCCCTGTCCAGGGGTGGCCCTACGCCCCCCATGCCCCCTCAGATGTCCCCCGTCCCGTCGGGCTCCATGATGCCCCAGATGGACCCCCAGTCAGCCATGGGGCCTCTTGGCCGCGGCTGCTCCTCCTTCAGCCCTGTCCAATTACAGCAACTCCGGGCCCAGATCCTGGCCTATAAGATCCTGGGGCGGGGCCAGCCGCTTCCTGAAAACCTCCAGCTGGCGGTCCAGGGCAAGAGGAGTCTGCCCACCATGCAGCAACAACAACAGCAGCAGCAGCCGCAGCCGGGCACTGGCAGCCTCTACAGCAGGCCTCCTGGTAGGTGACACTTAGGCTCAATCCCAAATGGAGCCCTAGACCCTATGCCCTATGCACCTGTGGAGATCAGGTCTTAGTGATATAGCAATAGCTCCACCTAGACCTCTTGACAGGCTAGGTGGAAGTTTCACCAAAACAGGTACCCCAAACAAACCCAAAAGGGTACCCCAAAGTACCCCAAACAAGTACCCCAAACGGGTACGCCAAAGTACCCCAAACAAGTACCCCAAAGTACCCCAAACAAGTACCCCAAAGTACCCCAAACAGGTACGCCAAAGTACCCTAAACAGGTACGCCAAAGTACGCCAAACAGGTACGCCAAAGTACGCCAAACTTTTAAAGAATGCTGCCAAGTAGTGAAAATATAGGTTGGAATCACATAGTTGGCAGAATATAATCTTAAAGGGGAAGTTCACCCAAAAACACTTCTGGGCCCTTTATAACTTGCCTGGCTGTTTGTCAGTACCCCAGACAGTTTTTAGGACCATTGTTTGAATATTTATATAAAAATGCTGCGTTTCCGAAATGACCTAAAATGCATTAAAAACTGTGTATTTATTGTTACATAAACAACAATTTGTGTCTCGGCATTGAATTGTGTTTAATGTAAAAAGTATTTAAAAAACAAAGAGCTACTTGGTGCTAGAGCATGTAGTCTGGAATCCAGTAGATTCTCTTCTTCATGGTTCTAAAATGGATCATTACAGGAGGTGGGACGAAGGAGCGTCTTACTATTGGTCTTCAAGAAAGGAACTCGGAACGAAAGGAAGTTAGCTAGGCTAGCGGTTAGTAATCTGAAGTAAAGTAAGTCTAGGCGAATAACGTTCGTAGTCGAGTAGCTGAGTATCGTTGGCCAAAATGAAGTGCATTGTACCCGGGTGCAATAATGTTCCGCTCAGATACAAATCCACTACACATTTCCACTCTTTTCCTGACCGCGATGGAGCTTTGTCAGGCATGGGTACAGGCCGTCCCACATCCGATACGACGCTCCAACCATTCAAGGTATGTTGCTGTCTAGCTAAGTTGCTAACACCAGTAGCTAGTCACCACTAAGGAATGTTTAACGTTATGTGTTTGCCATTCCCTTAGCTAGTTGGGGGTGTTTTTAGCTTAGCTACTACTGTAACCGTAACGTTATCCTGTCCTGCTGACTGGTTTGTTTGTTTAACTTTGTGATGCAATTCCCTTTTTCATTATAATGTTACTGATAAGAAATAGTGTATTCTTTTCAACTAGGCATCACCGTGTTCTGTAGTGCTATTGGTTGCATAAAATGACTTGCCCTAGCAGGTCCATGAGTAGGACACAGCCCTAGCCAGAGCCAGATAGATCAATACAGGATATGGCTCTGGCCCTAGCAGGTCCATGAGTAGGACACAGCCCTAGCCAGAGCCAGATAGATCAATACAGGATATGGCTCTACCACGGGCCCTAGCAGGTCCATGAGTAGGACACAGCCCTAGCCAGAGCCAGATAGATCAATACAGGATATGGCTCTACCACGGGCCCTAGCAGGTCCATGAGTAGGACACAGCCCTAGCCAGAGCCAGATAGATCAATACAGGATATGGCTCTGGCCCTAGCAGGTCCATGAGTAGGACACAGCCCTAGCCAGAGCCAGATAGATCAATACAGGATATGGCTCTACCACGGGCCCTAGCAGGTCCATGAGTAGGACACAGCCCTAGCCAGAGCCAGATAGATCAATACAGGATATGGCTCTGGCCCTAGCAGGTCCATGAGTAGGACACAGCCCTAGCCAGAGCCAGATAGATCAATACAGGATATGGCTCTACCACGGACCCTAGCAGGTCCATGAGTAGAACACAGCCCTAGCCAGAGCCAGATAGATCAATACAGGATATGGCTCTGACCCTAGCAGGTCCATGAGTAGGACACAGCCCTAGCCAGAGCCAGATAGATCAATACAGGATATGGCTCTACCACGGGCCCTAGCAGGTCCATGAGTAGAACACAGCCCTAGCCAGAGCCAGATAGATCAATACAGGATATGGCTCTGGCCCTAGCAGGTCCATGAGTAGAACACAGCCCTAGCCAGAGCCAGATAGATCAATACAGGATATGGCTCTGGCCCTAGCAGGTCCATGAGTAGGACACAGCCCTAGCCAGAGCCAGATAGATCAATACAGGATATGGCTCTGACCCTAGCAGGTCCATGAGCAGGACACAGCCCTAGCCAGAGCCAGATAGATCAATACAGGATATGGCTCTGACCCTAGCAGGTCCATGAGCAGGACACAGCCCTAGCCAGAGCCAGATAGATCAATACAGGATATGGCTCTACCACGGGCCCTAGCAGGTCCATGAGTAGGACACAGCCCTAGCCAGAGCCAGATAGATCAATACAGGATATGGCTCTACCACGGGCCCTAGCAGGTCCATGAGTAGGACACAGCCCTAGCCAGAGCCAGATAGATCAATACAGGATATGGCTCTACCACGGGCCCTAGCAGGTCCATGAGTAGGACACAGCCCTAGCCAGAG
The DNA here is from genome assembly GCF_020615455.1 of Coregonus clupeaformis. Lineage (NCBI taxonomy): Eukaryota > Metazoa > Chordata > Actinopteri > Salmoniformes > Salmonidae > Coregonus > Coregonus clupeaformis. The sequence continues at coordinate 316,089 of NW_025533622.1, forward strand.
CCAGATAGATCAATACAGGATATGGCTCTGGCCCTAGCAGGTCCATGAGTAGGACACAGCCCTAGCCAGAGCCAGATAGATCAATACAGGATATGGCTCTGGCCCTAGCAGGTCCATGAGTAGGACACAGCCCTAGCCAGAGCCAGATAGATCAATACATGATATGGCTCTGGCCCTAGCAGGTCCATGAGTAGGACACAGCCCTAGCCAGAGCCAGATAGATCAATACAGGATATGTCTCTACCACGGGCCCTAGCAGGTCCATGAGTAGAACACAGCCCTAGCCAGAGCCAGATAGATCAATACAGGATATGGCTCTACCACGGGCCCTAGCAGGTCCATGAGTAGGACACAGCCCTAGCCAGAGCCAGATAGATCAATACAGGATATGGCTCTGGCCCTAGCAGGTCCATGAGTAGGACACAGCCCTAGCCAGAGCCAGATAGATCAATACAGGATATGGCTCTGGCCCTAGCAGGTCCATGAGTAGGACACAGCCCTAGCCAGAGCCAGATAGATCAATACAGGATATGGCTCTACCACGGGCCCTAGCAGGTCCATGAGTAGGACACAGCCCTAGCCAGAGCCAGATAGATCAATACAGGATATGGCTCTACCACGGACCCTAGCAGGTCCATGAGTTGTAATGACAACAACCTTTACATTATTTCAATGAAAACATTTAGAATATCAGCCCTGAACTGACATGTAATGACTGACTCTGGTGATGTTGGCTGGTATAAAACAATCCCTCTTTCTGTTTCTACCTGCCTGGGAGGGATTGGAAGGAGAGGGGTGGTGGAACAGACATGAGGATAGGACAATGAACCATACTGAGGATAGGACAATGAACCATACTGAGGATAGGACAATGAACCATACTGAGGATAGGACAATGAACCATACTGAGGATAGGACAATGAACCATACTGAGGATAGGACAATGAACCAAACTGAGGATAGGACAATGAACCATACTGAGGATAGGACAATGAACCATACTGAGGATAGGACAATGAACCATACTGAGGATAGGACAAATAACCATACTGAGGATAGGACAATGAACCATACTGAGGATAGGACAAAGAACCATACTGAGGATAGGACAAAGAACCATACTGAGGATAGGACAATGAACCATACTGAGGTTAGGACAATGAACCAAACTGAGGATAGGACAATGAACCATACTGAGGATAGGACAATGAACCATACTGAGGATAGGACAATGAACCATACTGAGGATAGGACAATGAACCATACTGAGGTTAGGACAATGAACCATACTGAGGATAGGACAATGAACCAAACTGAGGATAGGACAATGAACCATACTGAGGATAGGTTAATGAACCATACTGAGGATAGGACAATGAACCATACTGAGGTTAGGACAATGAACTATACTGAGGATAGGACAATGAACCAAACTGAGGATAGGACAATGAACCATACTGCGGTTAGGACAATGAACCATACTGAGGATAGGACAATGAACCAAACTGAGGATAGGACAATGAACCAAACTGAGGATAGGACAATGAACCATACTGAGGATAGGACAATGAACCATACTGAGGTTAGGACAATGAACCATACTGAGGATAGGACAATGAACCATACTGAGGTTAGGACAATGAACCATACTGAGGATAGGACAATGAACCATACTGAGGATAGGACAATGAACCATACTGAGGTTAGGACAATGAACCATACTGAGGTTAGGACAATGAACCAAACTGTCTCAGACTTGATCTTCGTTACATTTCTCACATCTTCTATCTTTGTCTCCTTTTCAAAGATGGACCCAATGTTCCTCCTCTCATACCTTCTCCTTCAGGAGGATGCAAGTAAAGACTCATTAGGACTCATTTTTTTTTGTTTTTTTGTTATTCTGTTACACATCTTTCAGTAGATCCAGAAGCCGTGTGGATTATTCCAAACAGGCCAAGGACTGGGTAGAGAAGAGTGTCTGAACAGAAGACGTTCAACTTTAGAACCCGATTGGTCCAGCAGGCTGTCAAGAGGCGGGAAGATAAACTGGTCATATACAAAGACCCAGACTTCAACGTTGCCACACCAGACCTACCTCCCAACATCACCCGGGTGGACACCAGACCTACCTCCCAACATCACCCGGTTGGACACCAGACCTACCTCCCAACATCACCCGGGTGGACACCAGACCTACCTCCCAACATCACCCGGTTGGACACCAGACCTACCTCCCAACATCACCCGGTTGGACACCAGACCTACCTCCCAACATCACCCGGGTGGACACCAGACCTACCTCCCAACATCACCCGGGTGGACACCAGACCTACCTCCCAACATCACCCGGGTGGACACCAGACCTACCTCCCAACATCACCCGGATGGACACCAGACCTACCTCCCAACATCACCCGGGTGGACACCAGACCTACCTCCCAACATCACCCGGGTGGACACCAGACCTACCTCCCAACATCACCCGGGTGGACACCAGACCTACCTCCCAACATCACCCGGATGGACACCAGACCTACCTCCCAACATCACCCGGGTGGACACCAGACCTACCTCCCAACATCACCCGGGTGGACACCAACCAAGGAGGAACTGGTGGCTAAACCTTTCAGCCTAACTTTAGCTAGCCTAATGATGGCAGTGTGATGTTGTGGAACGCCATCAATAACATGATGCAATCATTGGTGACAGCGTGCAGTATGACTGCTATGTAGACCACCTGGAACCTTCTCTGCCTCAGGGGTGTATTCAGTCCGGTCAACATCAGAATGAATAGAACATGCTTGTTACCTCTAACCCTGGCAATTTGACTGGTCAACTCATGGGTACACTTGCAATGGCTGCCTGGTGTTGTCATCAAATAAAATGTCACATGCTTTGTAAACAACAGGTGTAGACTAACAGTGAAATTATTACTTACAGGCCGTTCCCAACAATACAGAGAGAGATATTAGAAAAGTAAAATGTAATATTAAAAACACAATGAGTAACGATAACTTGGCTATATATACGGGGTACAAGTACCCAGTCGATGTGCAGGGGTATAAGGTAATTGAGGTAGATATGTACACTGAACAAAAATAATAAAAGCAACATGTAAACTGTTGGTTCCATGTTTCATGAGCTGAAATAAAAGATCCCAGAAATGTTCCATACGCACAAAAAGCTTATTTCTCTGAAATTGTGTGTACAAATTTGTTTACATCCCTGTTAGTGAGCATTTCTCCTTTGCCAAGATAATCCATCCACCTGACAGGTGTGGCATATCAAGAAGCTGATTAAACAGCATGATCATTACACAGGAGCACCTTACAGTGGGGGAAAAAAGTATTTAGTCAGCCACCAATTGTGCAAGTTCTCCCACTTAAAAAGATGAGAGAGGCCTGTAATTTTCATCATAGGTACATGTCAACTATGACAGACAAAATGAGAAAAAGAAATCCAGAAAATCACATTGTAGGATTTTTAATGAATTTATTTGCAAATTATGGTGGAAAATAAGTATTTGGTCAATAACAAAAGTTTCTCAATACTTTGTTATATACCCTTTGTTGGCAATGACACAGGTCAAACGTTTTCTGTAAGTCTTCACAAGGTTTTCACACACTGTTGCTGGTATTTTGGCCCATTCCTCCATGCAGATCTCCTCTAGAGCAGTGATGTTTTGGGGCTGTCGCTGGGCAACACAGACTTTCAACTCCCTCCAAAGATTTTCTATGGGGTTGAGATCTGGAGACTGGCTAGGTCATTCCAGGACCTTGAAATGCTTCTTACGAAGCCACTCCTTCGTTGCCCGGGCGGTGTGTTTGGGATCATTGTCATGCTGAAAGACCCAGCCACGTTTCATCTTCAATGCCCTTGCTGATGGAAGGAGGTTTTCACTCAAAATCTCACGATACATGGCCCCATTCATTCTTTCCTTTACACGGATCAGTCGTCCTGGTCCCTTTGCAGAAAAACAGCCCCAAAGCATGATGTTTCCACCCCCATGCTTCACAGTAGGTATGGTGTTCTTTGGATGCAACTCAGCATTCTTTGTCCTCCAAACACGACGAGTTGAGTTTTTACCAAAAAGTTCTATTTTGGTTTCATCTGACCATATGACATTCTCCCAATCCTCTTCTGGATCATCCAAATGCACTCTAGCAAACTTCAGACGGGCCTGGACATGTACTGGCTTAAGCAGGGGGACACGTCTGGCACTGCAGGATTTGAGTCCCTGGCGGCGTAGTGTGTTACTGATGGTAGGCTTTGTAACTTTGGTCCCAGCTCTCTGCAGGTCATTCACTAGGTCCCCCCGTGTGGTTCTGGGATTTTGCTCACCGTTCTTGTGATCATTTTGACCCCACGGGTTGAGATCTTGCGTGGAGCCCCAGATCGAGGGAGATTATCAGTGGTCTTGTATGTCTTCCATTTCCTAATAATTGCTCCCACAGTTGATTTCTTCAAACCAAGCTGCTTACCTATTGCAGATTCAGTCTTCCCAGCCTGGTGCAGGTCTACAATTTTGTTTCTGGTGTCCTTTGACAGCTCTTTGGTCTTGGCCATAGTGGAGTTTGGAGTGTGACTGTTTGAGGTTGTGGACAGGTGTCTTTTATACTGATAACAAGTTCAAACAGGTGCCATTAATACAGGTAACGAGTGGAGGACAGAGGAGCCTCTTAAAGAAGAAGTTACAGGTCTGTGAGAGCCAGAAATCTTGCTTGTTTGTAGGTGACCAAATATTTATTTTCCACCATAATTTGCAAATAAATTCATTAAAAATCCTACAATGTGATTTTCTGGATTTTTTTTTCTCAATTTGTCTGTCATAGTTGACGTGTACCTATGATGAAAATTACAGGCCTCTCTCATCTTTTTAAGTGGGAGAACTTGCACAATTGGTGGCTGACTAAATACTTTTTTTCCCCACTGTATGCTGTGGACAATAAAAGTCCACTTTAAAATGTGCAGTTTTGTCACACAACACAATGCCACAGATGTCTCCAGTTGTGAGGGAGCGTCCAGTTGGCATGCTGACTGCACATGTGCTCTGATCTGGAGCTTTCTTGATCCATAAACATGCAGAAAGATTCTTAGGTAGCTAAACCGATTGCCAACATGTATTTAGGCTTTTTAAAACACTTCCTTTCCCTATGGCGACAATTATTGAATTCAACTATCAACTGTCAATTTACGGATACGATTGCGGCTGGTCAGATCAGCACAGCAGTAAATAGCTAACGTTTCACCGCAAGTCAGATGGCTCGTTGCCGAAAATGGTGCATGTTCAAAATTATAACCAGCTAACGTTAGCTAGCTACGTTGGCTATTAGCTCCTATCTGATATCTTAGCACCATGTTTATCTAGCCAGCTAGCTAATATAGCTAGCTAGCTAACACCACAGATGAAAGGGTTAGTTATCATAATCTTTGCTAACAGGTTACATACACTATATATATATAAACAAAATGTGGACACCCCTTCAAATTAGTGGATTCTGCCATTTCAGCCACACCCTTAGCTGACAATTGTATAAAATCGAGCACACAGCCATGCAATCTCCATAGACAAACATTGGCAGTAGAATGGCCTTACTGAAGAGCTCAGTGACTTTCAACATGGCACTGTCATAGGATGCCACCTTTCCAACAAGTCAGTTCTTCAAATTCCTGCCCTGCTAGAGCCGTCCCGGTCAACTGTAAGTGTTGTTATTGGGAAATGGAAACGTCTAGGAGCAACAACGGCTCAGCCATGAAGTGGTAGGCCACACAAGCTCACAGAACGGGACACGTAGTGCGTAAAAACCTTCTGTCCTCGGTTGCAACACTCACTACCGAGTTCCAAACTGTCTCTGGAAGCAACGTTAGAACAAGAACTGTTAATCAGGAGCTTCATGAAATGGGTTTCCATGGTCGAGCAGCTGCACACAAGCCTAAGATCACCATGCGCGATGCCAAGCATCGGCTGGAGTGGTGTAAAGCTCACCGCCATTGGACTTTGGAGCAGTGAAAACATGTTCTCTGGAGTGATGAATCACACTTCACCATCTGGCAGTCCGACGGACGAATCTGGGTTTGGCGGATGCCAGGAGAACGCTACCTGCCCCAATGCATAGTGCAAACTGTAACGTTTGGTGGAGGAGGAATAATGGTCTGGGGCTGTTTTTCATGGTTCGGGCTAGACCCCTTAGTTCCAGTGAAGGGAAATCTTAACGCTACAGTATACAATGACATTCTAGATGATTCTGTGCTTCCAACTTTGTGGCAACAGTTTGGGGAAGGCCCTTTCCTGTTTCAGCATGACAATGCCCCTGTGCCCAAAGCGAGGTCCATATACAAATGGTTTGTTGAGATCGGTGTGGAAGAACTTGACTGGCCTGCACAGAGCTCTGAACTCAACCCCATCTGACACCTTTGGGATAAATTGGAACGCCGACTGCGAGCCAGGCCTAATCGCCCAACATTATTGGAATGAGATGTTCGACGAGCAGGTGTCCACATACTTTTGGTAATTTAGTGTATTTGTGTGATTAGCTACCAGCTATGAAAGAAAACGGCAGAAATACTATAAATTCTATAACTCACAACTCGCACATGTACTCATAATTCACTTTTTCAGTTCACACATGTATGTTTAGGCACATATGCGAGTAAAATGGTCACAATGTCGAGCCCTGAAATTCACTCACAGAGACGATGAAGGAGCGTCATGCTCCCCCTCTGCAACCAACCACAGGTACCGGGAGGCGGGACAACAGGTGTTTCCCTGTCATCGCTCGCTTTGTGACTGACAGGAGTCTAAAAAGTAGCCGGCTGAATATTAGTCCGTAATCTGCTGTTTAGCCGACAGCCGGCTCTAGTGGAACACATTGTTTGGGGTGATTATGATGATCCGTCACAAGTGCATAGGGTGGTACTGGTCAGTCTTCTATTGGGTGTAGGATCTAGAGGAAGTGTAGTGTCTGGTAGAATGGAGGATCTAGAGGAAGTGTAGTGTCTGGTAGAATGGAGGATCTAGAGGAAGTGTAGTGTCTGGTAGAATGGAGGATCTAGGGAAAGTGTAGTGTCTGGTAGAATGGAGGATCTAGAGGAAGTGTAGTGTCTGGTAGAATGGAGGATCTAGAGGAAGTGTAGTGTCTGGTAGAATGGAGGATCTAGAGGAAGTGTAGTGTCTGGTAGAATGGAGGATCTAGGGGAAGTGTAGTGTCTGGTAGAATGACCAGTCCCCTAGATCCTCCAATCTTCTATTGGGCCTTAGAATCTGTTTACTTGTTATCATCTAACTGTTTTGACAAGTGGTACCAGGTGGTGACATGATGACATTGTCAAACTCTGAGTTGCCAGGTATGCCCATTATTTAACTGCGATGTATTGTGTGTTGTGTTGCCAGGTATGCCCATTATTTAACTGCGATGTATTGTGTGTTGTGTTGCCAGGTATGCCCATTATTTAACTGCGATGTATTGTGTGTTGTGTTGCCAGGTATGCCCATGTCCTCTATGTCTGTGCCTCAGTCAGGCCCTGGTCCCACCACCACCATGCCAGGACAAAATCAGACCCACGGGCCCAAACCCTGGCCTGAAGGTTAGTCTGGCTCATTTAATCCTAACCCAAACCCTGGCCTGAAGGTTAGTCTGGCTCATTTAATCCTAACCCAAACCCTGGCCTGAAGGTTAGTCTGGCTCATTTAATCCTAACCCAAACCCTGGCCTGAAGGTTAGTCTGGCTCATTTAATCCTAACCCAAACCCCTGGCCTGAAGGTTAGTCTGGCTCATTTAATCCTAACCCAAACCCTGGCCTGAAGGTTAGTCTGGCTCATTTAATCCTAAGCCAAACCCTGGCCTGAAGGTTAGTCTGGCTCATTTAATCCTAACCCAAACCCTGGCCTAAAGGTTAGTCTGGCTCATTTAATCCTAACCCAAACCCTGGCCTGAAGGTTAGTCTGGCTCATTTAATCCTAACCCAAACCCTGGCCTGAAGGTTAGTCTGGCTCATTTAATCCTAACCCAAACCCTGGCCTGAAGGTTAGTCTGGCTCATTTAATCCTAACCCAAACCCTGGCCTGAAGGTTAGTCTGGCTCATTTAATCCTAACCCAAACCCTGGCCTGAAGGTTAGTCTGGCTCATTTAATCCTAACCCAAACCCTGGCCTGAAGGTTAGTCTGGCTCATTTAATCCTAACCCAAACCCTGGCCTGAAGGTTAGTCTGGCTCATTTAATCCTAACCCAAACCCTGGCCTGAAGGTTAGTCTGGCTCATTTAATCCTAACCCAAACCCTGGCCTGAAGGTTAGTCTGGCTCATTTAATCCTAACCCAAACCCTGGCCTAAAGGTTAGTCTGGCTCATTTAATCCTAACCCAAACCCTGGCCTGAAGGTTAGTCTGGCTCATTTAATCCTAACCCAAACCCTGGCCTGAAGGTTAGTCTGGCTCATTTAATCCTAACCCAAACCCTGGCCTGAAGGTTAGTCTGGCTCATTTAATCCTAACCCAAACCCTGGCCTGAAGGTTAGTCTGGCTCATTTAATCCTAACCCAAACCCTGGCCTGAAGGTTAGTCTGGCTCATTTAATCCTAACCCAAACCCTGGCCTGAAGGTTAGTCTGGCTCATTTAATCCTAACCCAAACCCTGGCCTGAAGGTTAGTCTGGCTCATTTAATCCTAACCCAAACCCTGGCCTGAAGGTTAGTCTGGCTCATTTAATCCTAACCCAAACCCTGGCCTAAAGGTTAGTCTGGCTCATTTAATCCTAACCCAAACCCCTGGCCTGAAGGTTAGTCTGGCTCATTTAATCCTAACCCAAACCCTGGTCTGAAGGTTAGTCTGGCTCATTTAATCCTAACCCAAACCCTGGCCTGAAGGTTAGTCTGGCTCATTTAATCCTAACCCAAATCCTGGCCTGAAGGTTAGTCTGGCTCATTTAATCCTAACCCAAACCCTGGTTTGAAGGTTAGCCTGGCTCAGTTAATCCGAACCCGAAGGGCGATGTCTGGAATGACATATCGTCACATTGTCCTTTCCAAACATTATGCGATTGTATTGTAAAAAATACAATATTGGGGGAGGGTCAATACGATATAAAGGACACGTTGGTTTCTACCAGAACTGGGATTTGGTGCATAATGCCATTCTTCTGATTTTAAGGTGTTACAAAAGCCACAAAAAACCTTTTCTCTGTTTTTTTTTCAGCAGCTACTCTTCCTGGGGTCCACACAAAACATGAAACATGACATAATACAGAACATTAATAGACAAGAACAGCTCAAGGACAGAACTACATAATTTTTAAAAATGCATACATATCAATACATACACACAAACTATCTAGGTCAAATAGGGGAGAGGCGTTGTGCCGTGAGGTGTTGCTTTATCCGTTTTTTTTAAACCAGGTTTGCTGTTCATTGGAGCAATATTAGATGGAAGGGAGTTCCGCACAATAATGGCTCTATATATTACTGTACGCTTTCTTGAATTTGTTCTGGATTTGGGGACTGTGAAAAGACCCCTGGTGGCATGTCTGGTGGGTTAAGTGTGTGTGTCAGAGCTGTGTGTAAGTTGACTATGCAAACAATTAGGAATTTTCAACACATTAATGTTTCTTATAAAAAGAAGAAGTGATGCAGTCAGTCTCTCCTCAACTCTTAGCCAAGAGAGACTGGCATGCATAGTATTTATATCAGCCCTCTGATTACAATGAAGAGCAAGACGTGCCGCTCTGTTCTGGGCCAGCTGCAGATTAACTAGGTATTTCTTTGCAGCACTTGACCACACGACTGGACAATAATCAAGATAAGGCAAAACTAGAGCCTGCAGAACTTGCTCTTTGTTACGGACAGACCTCTCCCCATCTTTACAACCATTGAATCTATATGTTTTGACCATGACAGTTTACAATCTAACACCAAGTAATTTAGTCTCCTCAACTTGTTCAACAGCCACACCATTCATTACCAGATTCAGCTGAGGTCTAGAACTTAGGGAATTATTTGTACCAAATACAACCCTTTGAGTTCTATTAGATAGATAGCTCTGAATCCACGATATGGCGTTTATAAATGATGGAGGCCACTCTGTTCTTTGGTACCTTCAATGCTGCAGAAATGTTTTGGTACCCTTCTCCAGATCTGTGCCTCAACACAATCCTGTCTCGGAGCTCTACAGACAATTCCTTCGACCTCATGGCTTGGTTTTTGCTCTGACGTGCCCTGTCAACTGTGGGACCTTATATAGACAGGTGTGCCTTTCCAAATCATGTCCAATCAATTGAATTTACCACAGGTGGACTCCAATCAAGTTGTAGAAACATCTCAAGGATGATCAATGGAAACAGGATGCACCTGAACTCAATTTCGAGTCTCATAGCAAAGGGTCTGAATACTTATGTAATAAGGTATTTGTATTTTATTTTTTATAGATTTGCAAAAATATCAGAAAACCTGTTTTCGCTTTGTCATTATGGTGTATTGTGTGTAGATTGAGGATTTGTATTTATTTAATCCATTTTAGAATAAGGCTGTAACATAACAAAATGTGGAAAAAGTCGAGGGGTCTGAATACTTTCCGAATGCACTGTAGATACTGCCTGTTAGCACTTGGTGGCCTATAGCAACACCCCAAAATAAAATGCTTCAGATGTGCTAAGTGAACCTGCAACCACAACACTTCAATAACACTTGATATAAGATATTCTCTAAGCTTTACAGGGATATGGCTCTGAATATATACAGAGGGGAAAAAAAGTATTTAGTCAGCCACCAATTGTGCAAGTTCTCCCACTTAAAAAGATGAGAGAGGCCTGTAATTTTCATCATATGTACACGTCAACTATGACAGACAAATTTAGATTTTTTTTTCCTGAAAATCACATTGTAGGATTTTTAATGAATTTATTTGCAAATTATGGTGGAAAATAAGTATTTGGTCACCTACAAACAAGCAAGATTTCTGGCTCTCACAGACCTGTAACTTCTTCTTTAGGAAGCTCCTCTGTCCTCCATTCGTTACCTGTATTAATGGCACCTGTTTGAACTTGTTATCAGTATAAAAGACACCTGTCCACAACCTCAAACAGTCACACTCCAAACTCAGCTATGGCCAAGACCAAAGAGCTGTCAAAGGACACCAGAAACAAAATTGTAGACCTGCACCAGGCTGGGAAGACTGAATCTGCAATAGGTAAGCAGCTTGGTTTGAAGAAATCAACTGTGGGAGCAATTATTAGGAAATGGAAGACATACAAGACCACTGATAATCTCCCTCGATCTGGGGCTCCACGCAAGATCTCACCCCGTGGGGGTCAAAATGATCACAAGAACGGTGAGCGAAAATCCCAGAACCACACGGGGGGACCTAGTGAATGACCTGCAGAGAGCTGGGACCAAAGTAACAAAGCCTACCATCAGTAACACACTACGCCGCCAGGGACTCAAATCCTGCAGTGCCAGACGTGTCCCCCTGCTTAAGCCAGTACATGTCCAGGCCCGTCTGAAGTTTGCTAGAGTGCATTTGGATGATCCAGAAGAGGATTGGGAGAATGTCATATGGTCAGATGAAACCAAAATATAACTTTTTGGTAAAAACTCAACTCGTCGTGTTTGGAGGACAAAGAATGCTGATTTGCATCCAAAGAACACCATAACTACTGTGAAGCATGGGGGTGGAAACATCATGCTTTGGGGCTGTTTTTCTGCAAAGGGACCAGGACGACTGATCCGTGTAAAGGAAAGAATGAATGGGGCCATGTATCGTGAGATTTTGAGTGAAAACCTCCTTCCATCAGCAAGGGCATTGAAGATGAAACGTGGCTGGGTCTTTCAGCATGACAATGATCCCAAACACACCGCCCGGGCAACGAAGGAGTGGCTTCGTAAGAAGCATTTCAAGGTCCTGGATTGGCCTAGCCAGTCTCCAGATCTCAACCCCAAAGAAAATCTTTGGAGGGGAGTTGAAAGTCTGTGTTGCCCAGCGACAGCCCCAAAACATCACTGCTCTAGAGGAGATCTGCATGGAGGAATGGGCCAAAATACCAGCAACAGTGTGTGAAAACCTTGTGAAGACTTACAGAAAACGCTTTGACCTGTGTCATTGCCAACAAAGGGTATATAACAAAGTATTGAGAAACTTTTGTTATTGACCAAATACTTATTTTCCACCATAATTTGCAAATAAATTCATTAAAAATCCTACAATGTGATTTTCTGGATTTATTTTTCTCATTTTGTCTGTCATAGTTGACATGTACCTATGATGAAAATTACAGGCCTCTCTCATCTTTTTAAGTGGGAGAACTTGCACAATTGGTGGCTGACTAAATACTTTTTTTCTCCACTGTACAGCACTTCCCCCATAAACATTCCTGTCTCTTCTATAGATGTCATATCCTTGTATTGCTACTGCTGTATCATCAGATGAATTATCTAAATGAGTCTCAGTAATGGCTAATATATTAATGTTCTCAGATGTCAACAAGTTATTGATTTCATGGACCTTATTTCTAAGGCTACATATATTAATATGGGCTATTTCCAGCCCTTTCCTGTGTAGCTTATCAGAGATGGACCTAATATGGAAAAGAGCAAACAAAGGAAGAGAAAAATAAATACATTCAGCAGTCCATTAACCAGTTGGTGTGTGTGTGTGTGTGCTGCGGGGTTGAAGCTACGAACCCATAGGCTTGGCTCTCTCATCCCTTCCAGGCTTCTGGGAGGGAGGGTGGACAATGAGCCTGTCATAGCGGATGTAAGCAATGTCCCCAAGGACTCTGGCAGCTTTCATGGCTGGGATAAGTTCTTTCCTCATCTGGCGCTCAGCTTCAGTATTGTCCTTGTTGAGGAAGATATCAAATCAAATTGTATTTGTCACATGCGCCGAATACAACAGGTGTAGACCTTACAGTGAAATGCATACTTACAAGCCCTTAACCAACAAGCCGTTTTAAGAAAGAATACCAAAAGAAATCACAAAAAAAGTATATATAAAATAATATGAAATAAAAGTAACAAATAATTAAAGAGCAGCAGTAAAAATAACAATAGCAAGGCTATATACAGGGGGTACCAGTACAGAGTCAATGTGCAGGGGTACCGGTTAGTCGTGGTAATTGAGGTATAAGTTCCTCTCAAGTTCTTGGATCTTTCCAGAACAGCTACCTTGTCCTTGAACCCCAGGAACTTGACCACAATCGGCCTGGGCCTGTCACCTGGGCCGGTGGTGGGTTTTCCAGTCCTGTGGTCCATCTTCAGTTTCAGATGATTTCCTTCCCATTTGTCCTCAGACTCCGTCCAGAATCACTCCGTCTCTCGTGGAGATTCTGCAATTCCGCCCACAACCATGTTGTCCCTCGAGATAAACAGAGTTCTCCGTCATTGTTATAATGGATTCACATACAGAACTGATGTCCTCTCTCAATGACTTACAGATTGCTGCGATCTTGCCCTTTTCCTGTTTCCCATTATTTTATTAGTTGACTCCACCAGTATTTGGACTAAACACTTGAAGCTATTTTCTTGTTGTTGTAACAACTGCTTGTAGAACTATTTTTGTTTGTTTAAAAGATCCTTCACCTGTGATAGAGAGACACCACTGTCCTCAACGGTGCTCCCGCCGGCTTTGGTCTTTGTCATGGTAGCAACGTAGGTTATGCTGTTACTCCTCTCAGCTCCAGACAGGACAGATGGACAGCCACAAGCCCGGGACAATCCACGGTCCCAGCCACAAGCCCGGGACAATCCACGGTCCCAGCCACAAGCCCGGGACAATCCACGGTCCCAGCCACAAGCCCGGGACAATCCACGGTCCCAGCCATAAGCCCGGGACAATCCACGGTCCCAGCCACAAGCCCGGGACAATCCACGGTCCCAGCCACAATGGCTAACCGTGTCGCGGCCTGCGTTCAAGCCCTCAAGAAAACCCTGCTAGCTAGCAGCTACACCAAGCAGCTCCTCAGACCTGGCCTTGGTCAGCAGGATCACTGGACAGATAGTAGAGGTCCCAGCAACTGATACCAACCGCGTCGTAGGCTGCGTTCAAGCCCTCAAGAAAACCCTGCTCTACGCCAAACATCTCCTCAGACCCTGCCTTGGTCAGCAGGATCACTGGACAGATAGTAGAGGTCCCAGCAACTAATACCAACCGCGTCGTAGGCTGCGTTCAAGCCCTCAAGAAAACCCTGCTCTACGCCAAACATCTCCTCAGACCCTGCCTTGGTCAGCAGGATCACTGGACAGATAATAGAGGTCCCAGCAACTGATGCCAACTACAGGATCCAAACAGCTCCCCAGACCACGACAGAGAGTAGAGCAACTGATACCAACCACAACACAGGATCCAGACTCAAAAGGTAGTTAGCTAGTAAGAAACTTTCCATAACAACAGGCCAATCTCTCTCTTGTTCCACAGGAAGTGTTAGAAATAATGTTATAGGCTAAATAATATATATACACTACCGTTCAAAAGTTTGGGGTCACTTAGAAATGTCCTTGTTTTCGAAAGAAAAGCATTTTTTTTGTCCATCAAAATAACATCAAATTGATCAGAAATACAGTGTAGACATTGTTAATGTTGTAAATGGCTATTGTAGCTGGAAACGGCTGATTTGTAATGGAATATCTACATAGGCGTACAGAGGCCCATTATCAGCAACCATCAGTCCTGTGTTCCAATGGCACGTTGTGTTGCTAATCCAAGTTTATCATTTTAAAAGGCTAATTGATTATTAGAAAACCCTTTTGCATTTATGTTAGCACAGCTGAAAACTGTTGTGCTGATTAAAGAAGCAATAAAACGGGCCTTCTTGAGACTAGTTGAGTATCTGGAGCATCAGCAATTGTGGGTTCAATTACAGAATCAAAATGTCCAGAAACAAATAACTTTCTTCTGAAACTCGTCAGTCTATTCTTGTTCTGAGAAATGAAGACTATTCCATGCGAGAAATTGCCAAGAAACTGAAAATCTCGTACAATGCTGTGTACTACATTGGAACACAGGACTGACGGTTGCTGATAATGGGCCTATGTAGATATTCCATTAAAAATCAGCCGTTTCCAGCTACAATAGCCATTTACAACATAAACAATGTCTACACTGTATTTCTGATCAATTTGATGTTATTTTAATGGACAAAATAATTGGTTTTCTTTCGAAAACAAGGACATTTCTAAGTGACCCCAAACTTTTGAACAGTAGTGTATATATATATATATATATATATATACACTGCTCAAAAAAATAAAGGGAACACTTAAACAACACAATGTAACTCCAAGTCAATCACACTTCTGTGAAATCAAACTGTCCACTTAGGAAGCAACACTGATTGACAATAAATTTCACATACTGTTGTGCAAATGGAATAGACAACAGGTGGAAATTATAGGCAATTAGCAAGACACCCCCAATAAAGGACTGGTTTTGCAGGTGGTGACCACAGACCACTTCTCAGTTCCTATGCTTCCTGGCTGATGTTTTGGTCACTTTTGAATGCTGGCGGTGCTTTCACTCTAGTGGTAGCATGAGACGGAGTCTACAACCCACACAAGTGGCTCAGGTAGTGCAGCTCATCCAGGATGGCACATCAATGCGAGCTGTGGCAAGAAGGTTTGCTGTGTCTGTCAGCGTAGTGTCCAGAGCATGGAGGCGCTACCAGGAGACAGGCCAGTACATCAGGAGACGTGGAGGAGGCCGTAGGAGGGCAACAACCCAGCAGCAGGACTGCTACCTCCGCCTTTGTGCAAGGAGGAGCAGGAGGAGCACTGCCAGAGCCCTGCAAAATGACCTCCAGCAGGCCACAAATGTGCATGTGTCTGCACAAACGGTCAGAAACAGACTCCATGAGGGTGGAATGAGGGCCCGACGTCCACAGGTGGGGGTTGTGCTTACAGCCCAACACCGTGCAGGACGTTTGGCATTTGCCAGAGAACACCAAGATTGGCAAATTCGCCACTGGCGCCCTGTGCTCTTCACAGATGAAAGCAGGTTCACACTGAGCACGTGACAGAGTCTGGAGACGCCGTGGAGAACGTTCTGCTGCCTGCAACATCCTCTAGCATGACCGGTTTGGCGGTGGGTCAGTCATGGTGTGGGGTGGCATTTCTTTGGGGGGCCGCACAGCCCTCCATGTGCTCGCCAGAGGTAGCCTGACTGCCATTAGGTACCGAGATGAGATCCTCAGACCCCTTGTGAGACCATATGCTGGTGCGGTTGGCCCTGGGTTCCTCCTAATGCAAGAAAATGCTAGACCTCATGTGGCTGGAGTGTGTCAGCAGTTCCTGCAAGAGGAAGGCATTGATGCTATGGACTGGCCCGCCCGTTCCCCAGACCTGAATCCAATTTAGCACATCTGGGACATCATGTCTCGCTCCATCCACCAACGCCACGTTGCACCACAGACTGTCCAGGAGTTGGCGGATGCTTTAGTCCAGGACTGGGAGGAGATCCCTCAGGAGACCATCCGCCACCTCATCAGGAGCATGCCCAGGCGTTGTAGGGAGGTCATACAGGCACGTGGAGGCCACACACACTACTGAGCCTAATTTTGACTTGTTTTAAGGACATTACATCAAAGTTGGATCAGCCTGTAGTGTGGTTTTCCACTTTAATTTTGAGGGTGACTCCAAATCCAAACCTCCATGGGTTGATACATTTGATTTCCATTGATAATTTTTGTGTGATTTTTCATTCATTCAGATCTAGGATGTGTTATTTTAGTGTTCCCTTTATTTTTTTGAGCAGTATATATATATTATTTTGTTGTTGTTGTATTTTACCCCCCTTTCTCCCAATTTCAATTACGATCTTGTCTCGTCTCATCGCTGCAATTCCCCAACGGGCTCGGGAGAGGCGAAGGCCGAGTCATGCGTCCTCCGAAACATGACCCGCCAAACCGTGCTCCTTAACACCCGCCTGCTTAACCCGGAAGCCAGCTGCACCAATGTGTCGGAGGAAACACCATTCAACTGACGTCCGAAGTCAGCCTGCAGGCGCCCAGCCCGCCACAAGGAGTCAGTAGAGTGTAATGAGCCAAGGAAAGCCCGTCTCCCCCCCTGGCCAAACCCTCTCCTAACCTGACCATGCTGGGCCAAACCCTCTCCTAACCTGACCATGCTGGGCCAAACCCTCTCCTAACCTGACCATGCTGGGCCAAACCCTCTCCTAACCTGACCATGCTGGGCCAAACCCTCTCCTAACCTGACGAAGCTGGGCCAAACCCTCTCCTAACCTGACGAAGCTGGGCCAAACCCTCTCCTAACCTGACGAAGCTGGGCCAAACCCTCTCCTAACCTGACGAAGCTGGGCCAAACCCTCTCCTAACCTGACCATGCTGGGCCAAACCCTCTCCTAACCTGACCATGCTGGGCCAAACCCTCTCCTAACCTGACCATGCTGGGCCAAACCCTCCCCTAACCTGACCATGCTGGGCCAAACCCTCCCCTAACCTGACCATGCTGGGCCAAACCCTCTCCTAACCTGACCATGCTGGGCCAAACCCTCTCCTAACCTGACCATGCTGGGCCAAACCCTCTCCTAACCTGACCATGCTGGGCCAAACCCTCCCCTAACCTGACCATGCTGGGCCAAACCCTCCCCTAACCTGACCATGCTGGGCCAAACCCTCTCCTAACCTGACCATGCTGGGCCAAACCCTCCCCTAACCTGACCATGCTGGGCCAAACCCTCTCCTAACCTGACCATGCTGGGCCAAACCCTCTCCTAACCTGACCATGCTGGGCCAAACCCTCCCCTAACCTGACCATGCTGGGCCAAACCCTCTCCTAACCTGACGAAGCTGGGCCAAACCCTCTCCTAACCTGACCATGCTGGGCCAAACCCTCTCCTAACCTGACCATGCTGGGCCAAACCCTCTCCTAACCTGACGAAGCTGGGCCAAACCCTCTCCTAACCTGACGAAGCTGGGCCAAACCCTCTCCTAACCTGACCATGCTGGGCCAAACCCTCTCCTAACCTGACCATGCTGGGCCAAACCCTCTCCTAACCTGACGAAGCTGGGCCAAACCCTCTCCTAACCTGACGAAGCTGGGCCAAACCCTCTCCTAACCTGACCATGCTGGGCCAAACCCTCTCCTAACCTGACCATGCTGGGCCAAACCCTCTCCTAACCTGACGAAGCTGGGCCAAACCCTCTCCTAACCTGACCATGCTGGGCCAAACCCTCTCCTAACCTGACCATGCTGGGCCAAACCCTCTCCTAACCTGACCATGCTGGGCCAAACCCTCTCCTAACCTGACCATGCTGGGCCAAACCCTCTCCTAACCTGACGATGCTGGGCCAATTGTGCGCCTATTGGACTCCCAGTCACGGCCAGTTGTGACACAGCCTGGGATCGAACCCGGGTCTGTAGTGACCCTTTAGACCTCTGCTCCACTCGGGAGGCCCAATAAGAATGGATTTTATGTTATTGTTGTTGACTGTTATGTAAATGCACACCGACTCATCATTCATTTATTTTTTGTTCCCACTTATTGAAAGTGCTGTTGCGAGAGACTATGCCTGTTGCGCAATTCAAAGACATTAATAAACACTTCAACAATATTATAAATATTTAGTTTATAAGTTTAAGTTGTCAAAGTGACGGTTACTGAAACTTTTATTGACAGGAGCTTATGTGTAGGCCTATATTATTGGCTGTTTGGTTTGCAAGGAGGGAGTTGGCATTAGGGTTAGGTTTAGGGTTGGCTGTTTGGTTTGCAAGGAGGGAGTTAGGGTTAGGGTTGGCTGTTTGGTTTGCAAGGAGGGAGTTAGGGTTGGCTGTTTGGTTTGCAAGGAGGGAGTTAGGGTTGGCTGTTTGGTTTGCAAGGAGGGAGTTGGTGTAGGGTTGGCTGTTTGGTTTGCAAGGAGGGAGTTAGGGTTAGGGTTGGCTGTTTGGTTTGCAAGGAGGGAGTTAGGGTTAGGGTTGGCTGTTTGGTTTGCAAGGAGGGAGTTAGGGTTAGGGTTGGCTGTTTGGTTTGCAAGGAGGGAGTTAGGGTTGGCTGTTTGGTTTGCAAGGAGGGAGTTAGGGTTGGCTGTTTGGTTTGCAAGGAGGGAGTTGGGATTAGGGTTGGCTGTTTGGTTTGCAAGGAGGGAGTTGGGGTTAGGGTTGGCTGTTTGGTTTGCAAGGAGGGAGTTGGGGTTAGGGTTGGCTGTTTGGTTTGCAAGGAGGGAGTTAGGGTTTGGGTTGGCTGTTTGGTTTGCAAGGAGGGAGTTAGGGTTAGGGTTGGCTGTTTGGTTTGCAAGGAAGGAGTTAGGGTTGGCTGTTTGGTTTGCAAGGAGGGAGTTGGGGTTAGGGTTGGCTGTTTGGTTTGCAAGAAGGGAGTTGGGGTAGGGTTGGCTGTTTGGTTTGCAAGGAGGGAGTTAGGGTTGGCTGTTTGGTTTGCAAGGAGGGAGTTAGGGTTAGGGTTGGCTGTTTTGTTTGCAAGGAGGGAGTTAGGGTTAGGGTTTGCTGTTTGGTTTGCAAGGAGGGAGTTGGGGTAGGGTTGGGGTTAGGGTTGGCTGTTTGGTTTGCAAGGAGGGGGTTAGGGTTATGTTTAGGGTTGGTTGTTTGGTTTGCAAGGAGGGAGTAAGGGTTGGCTGTTTGGTTTGCAAGGAGGGAGTTAGGGTTAGGGTTGGCTGTTTGGTTTGCAGGGAGGGAGTTAGGGTTGGCTGTTTGGTTTGCAAGGAGGGAGTTAGGGTTAGGGTTGGCTGTTTGGTTTGCAAGGAGGGAGTTAGGGTTGGCTGTTTGGTTTGCAAGGAGGGGGTTAGGGTTGGCTGTTTGGTTTTCAAGGAGGGAGTTAGGGTTAGGGTTGGCTGATTGGTTTGCAAGGAGGGAGTTAGGGTTGGCTGTTTGGTTTGCAAGGAGGGAGTTAGGGTTGGTTGGTTGGTTGTTTGGTTTGCAAGGAGGGAGTTAGGGTTAGGGTTGGCTGTTTGGTTTGCAAGGAGGGAGTTGGGGTAGGGTTGGGGTTAGGGTTGGCTGTTTGGTTTGCAAGGAGGGATTTTCTGACGGCACAATTTATTTTGCCTACATTTTGGTGAAGTAAAGCAGAAACATATCCGATTTGTTTAAACTTCCTATTCAATTAGTCTATCTTACAATCGTTTGTTCTCTCTCATTTTTACTATACTATGTTTTTATTTAAGCTATTCGCAAACTTTCCGAGATGGAACATCGTTATGAGTAGGCTGTGCCTAGATAAACAAATTACCTTCAAATTGAATGGGGATTAGGGAGAAAAGGGGAAATTAAGATATTAAAATAATGAGCCAGACAACAGAGTGTCCGCTGCAAAAGGCCTATGATTAACCCACATTGGAGAGGAGAGGAGAGGAGAGGAGAGGAGAGGGGAAAACACGTTAGGCCCTATCTGACATTTTATGCTGCTTTGGTGCTTTCCACTCTTTCTACAATGTTCATTGTTCTCTTGCATTATGTTAATAGTCTCTTGCATTATGTTAATAGTCTAGCTCCAAAAAAAATAAACCACATCAGCTAATATCTAAGTGCTACAGAAAAGCTAAAACCCCAAACAGCTAGTAATGCAGGTGTAGAAGCACCACATGTATTGGACATTTTTGCTATGGCAATTAGGGAAAAGGCCATTTGGCATGTCGCCATGCTGTGTGCTCGCTGCGCTCTACTGTTGTACGCTGCCTGGTTCTGGTGGTGCAGTTAAGTTAAGATATGCCATCGTTTGGGACATCACGATGTCGTCCTCATCGACGATGGCTGTCAAACATCGTCGGTAGATGATGCAATCGTAAAATCACCCAACCCTGCCCTGGCCTTAAATTTAACCCGGGAGTACACTACACGATTTAGCTGTTAGAAGGAAAACGCTCTTCTTTCACCATTCCTACTTCTTCTCTTTTAATTTGGATAGTCTAATTGATTGATTTATGTAATGTGATTGATCACGGATATTTGTGCTTTTCCTGTTTCAGGTCAAGGTGGTGACGCTCCCAGCAACCCCCAGAAGCTGCTAGCTCCGCCCCCCAGTGGTAGACCCTCACCTGCCCCACCCCAGGCCCCTCCCCCTGGACCCATGTCCGGCCCCTCTATTACCCATCAGCCCCAGGGACAGCAGCCGTCGCCCGTCATCACACTGCAACAGAAACAGAACCGTGTCACGCCCATCCAGAAACCACAGGGCCTGGACCCCACAGAGATACTGCAGGAGAGAGAGTACAGGTAACCTCTAACCCCTAACCCTAACCCGTCCAGAAACCACAGGGCCTTGTGGGAAGCTGCTATAGACCACCAAGTGCTAACAGTCAGTATCTGGATAACGTGTGAAATGCTTGATAATGTATGTGATATCAACAGAGAGGTATATTTTCTGGGTGATTTTAAATATTGACTGGCTTTTATCAAGCTTCCCACTCAAGAGAAAGCTTCAAACTGTAACCAGTGCCTGCAACCTGGTTCAGGTTATCAGTCAACCTACCAGGGTAGTTACAAACAGCACAGGAATGAAATCATCAACATATATTGATCATATCTTTACTAATGCTGCAGAAATTTGCTTGAAAGCAGAATCCAGATCCATCGGATGTAGTGATCACAATATAGTAGCCATATCTAGGAAAACCAAAGTTCCAAAGAATGGGCCTAATATTGTCACGATCGTTTATGGAAGATACGGACCAAGGCGCAGCGTGATAAGCGTACATTTTATTAAGTACTTAACTCACGACAAAACAACAAACAAACAAAACGTGAAGTCCTAGGTTACACAAAACAAACCTTAACGGAACAAGATCCCACCCAGACTAGTGCCAAACAGGCTGCCTAAGTATGGTCCCCAATCAGAGAGAACGAGATACAGCTGCCTCTGAATGGGAACCACCCTGGCCAACATAGATCAACACGATCTAGAAACTCAACATAGAAAACTTAACATAGAAACTACACACCCTGGCTAAACATTTAAGAGTCCCCAGAGCCAGGGCGTGACAGTCCCCCCCAAAGGCGCGGACTGCGACCGCGCCACACAAACACAACAGGGTAGGGGCGGGGTGGGCATTCCGCCTCGGAGGAGGATCCGGCTCCGGGCGTGACCACCACTTTCTCTCCACCTCCCCGTTGCGCCCCTGATCTGGTCTGGCACCGCTGGCCGGAGCTGGACTGGACACCGGTGGAGCGGATTGCTCTTGCTCCGGAGAAGATCCGCTGACTGGAGTTGGACCGGACCCCGGTGGAGCGGATTGCTCTGGCTCCGGAGTGGAGCAGCTGACCGGTGCCGGACCAGGCACCGGTGGAACAGGCACGGGCCGTGCCGGATTGGACACACGCACCACTGGCTTGGTGCGGGGAGCAGGAACGGGCCGGACCGGGCTGACGACGCGCACCACTGGCTTGGGTCGCGGGGAGCAGGAACGGGCCGGACCGGGCTGACGCACGCACCACTGGCTTGGTGCGGGAGCAGGAACGGGCCGGACCGGGCTGACGGCACGCGCACCACTGGCTGGTGCGGGGAGCAGGAACGGGCCGGACCGGGCTGACGACGCGCACCACTGGCTTGGTGCGGGGAGCAGGAACGGGCCGGACCGGGCTGACGACGCGCACCACTGGCTTGGCGCGGGAGCAGGAACGGGCCGGACCGGGCTGGCGACGCGCACCACTGGCTTGGTGCGAGGGGCAGGAACAGGCCGGACCGGGCTGGCGACGCGCACCACTGGCTTGGTGCGGGGAGCAGGAACAGGCCGGACCGGGCTGGCGATGCGCACCACTGGGTTGGTGCGAGGGGCAGGAACAGGCCGGACCGGGCTGGCGACGCGCACCACTGGCTTGGTGCGAGGGACAGGAACAGGCCGGGCTGGACTGGGAACACGCACCACTGGCTTGGTGCGGGGGGAGGCGGACTGGAGGTCTGGAGCGAAGAGCTGACACAACCCGTCCTGGCTGAATGCCTACTTCCACACAATACGTGTGAGGCATCAGCACAGGACGTACGGGGCTGTGCACTCGTACTGGCGCTACAGCACGTGGCATTGGCGCAGGATATACGGGACCGAGGAGGCGTACTGGAGACCACGAGCGTTGAGCCGGCACACCCCGTCCTGGCTGAATGCCCATCTTTGCACGACACGTGCGTGGTGCTAGCACAGGACGTACAGGACTGTGCCGGAACACTCACGGCACAGTACGTGGCTCCGCATAACACGGAGCCTGCCCAGTCACACGCTTCCTAGCCTACGGGGAGTTGGCTCTGCTCTAACCCTAGGCTCCGCCAACCACCCTTTTAGCCCCCCCAAAAAAAAAATATTGGGGCTGTCTCTCGGGCTTCCTCCTCGGCCGGTACCCTCTGCTCCTCTCTATAGCGCGCCTCCACAGTCTCCTCCCAAGGACGGCGATCCATTCCGGCCTGAATCTCCTCCCAAGTCCAGGATCCCTTCCCGTCCAGGATCTCCTCCCAGGTCCAGGCTGTCTGTTCCTGGACACGCTGCTTGGTCCTCTTTGGGTGGGATCTTCTGTCACGATCGTTTATGGAAGATACGGACCAAGGCGCAGCGTGATAAGCGTACATTTTATTAAGTACTTAACTCACGACAAAACAACAAACAAACGAAACGTGAAGTCCTAGGTTACACAAAACAAACCTTAACGGAACAAGATCCCACCCAGACTAGTGCCAAACAGGCTGCCTAAGTATGGTCCCCAATCAGAGACAACGAGAAACAGCTGCCTCTGATTGGGAACCACCCTGGCCAACATAGATCAACACGATCTAGAAACTCAACATAGAAAACTTAACATAGAAACTACACACCCTGGCTCAACATTTAAGAGTCCCCAGAGCCAGGGCGTGACAAATATAGTGTATAAGAGGTCATACAATACGTTTTGTAGTGATTTCTATGTTGTTGATGTAAATCATATTTGTTGGTCCATGGTGTGTAATGAGGAGGAAACAGACACTGCACTTGACACATTTATGAAATTGCTTATTCCAGTTACTAATAAGCACCCATTAAGAAAATGACTGTAAAAACTGTTAAATCCCCGTGGATTGATGAGGAAGTTAAAAATTTTATGGTTGAGAGGGATGAGGCAAAAGAGATGGCAAATAGGTCTGGCTGCATAACCGATTGGCAAACGTACTGCAAATTGAGAAATCATGTGACTAAAACAAAGATAAATGACAAAGAATGATAGTAAAAAGCTTTTAGTCAATGACATTTTGGGTAAAAAGGCAAACTCAGCTCCATCATTCATTGAATCAGATGGATCATTCATCACAAAACCGACTGATATTGCCAACAACTTTAATGATTTTTTCATTGGCAAGATTAGCAAATTTAGGCATGACATGCCAGCAACAACCGCTGACACTACACATCCAAGTATATCTGACCAAATTATGAAAGACAAGCATTGTAATTTAAAATCCGTAAAGTGAGAGTCGTTATTTGAGTTTTTTTACTTATCTATTTTTTACTTCACACTTTTTTTCTTAAAACTGCATTGTTGGTTAACCTCTTCATCACTAGGCACCTGGCTAAAGTGCCTGCCTCGAAAATGCATGCCCAAATTGAATAGAGTATATCTCCAAAACGACAAGGGCTATAAACATAATCTTGCTAGCAAAATAAAGGTAACACATGTGAGATGTATCTTGAAGTGAAATAATTAATGTGGGTATTACTGTGTCAGAGTACATGAAGCTAGAACACAGCATAAATTGGGAGGTTTTGATTCCGCCTGAAAGTAACTTCAGGTTTTATAGGGAATGTTTTATTGGACTTATGCAGCTGCAGCCCCTAAACACTATGGGACCACAGCCCAATATCAGCTGCAGCCCCTAAACTCTATGGGACCACAGCCCAATATCAGCTGCAGCCCCTAAACACTATGGGACCACAGCCCAATATCAGCTGCAGCCCCTAAACACTATGGGACCACAGCCCAATATCAGCTGCAGCCCCTAAACACTATGGGACCACAGCCCAATATCAGCTGCAGCCCCTAAACACTATGGGACCATATATCAGCCCAATATCAGCTGCAGCCCCTAAACACTATGGGACCACAGCCCAATATCAGCTGCAGCCCCTAAACACTATGGGACCATAGCCCAATATCAGCTGCAGCCCCTAAACACTATGGGACCACAGCCCAATATCAGCTGCAGCCCCTAAACACTATGGGACCACAGCCCAATATCAGCTGCAGCCCCTAAACACTATGGGACCACAGCCCAATATCAGCTGCAGCCCCTAAACACTATGGGACCACAGCCCAATATCAGCTGCAGCCCCTAAACACTATGGGACCATATATCAGCCCAATATCAGCTGCAGCCCCTAAACACTATGGGACCACAGCCCAATATCAGCTGCAGCCCCTAAACACTATGGGACCATAGCCCAATATCAGCTGCAGCCCCTAAACACTATGGGACCACAGCCCAATATCAGCTGCAGTCCCTAAACACTATGGGACCATAGCCCAATATCAGCTGCAGCCCCTAAACACTATGGGACCATAGCCCAATATCAGCTGCAGCCCCTAAACACTATGGGACCATATATCAGCCCAATATCAGCTGCAGCCCCTAAACACTATGGGACCATAGCCCAATATCAGCTGCAGCCCCTAAACACTATGGGACCATAGCCCAATCATCAGCTGCAGCCCCTAAACACTATGGGACCATAGCCCAATATCAGCTGCAGCCCCTAAACACTATGGGACCACAGCCCAATATCAGCTGCAGCCCCTAAACACTATGGGACCATAGCCCAATATCAGCTGCAGCCCCTAAACACTATGGGACCATATATCAGCCCAATATCAGCTGCAGTCCCTAAACACTATGGGACCATAGCCCAATATCAGCTGCAGCCCCTAAACACTATGGGACCATAGCCCAATATCAGCTGCAGCCCCTAAACACTATGGGACCATAGCCCAATATCAGCTGCAGCCCCTAAACACTATGGGACCACAGCCCAATATCAGCTGCAGCCCCTAAACACTATGGGACCACAGCCCAATATCAGCTGCAGCCCCTAAACACTATGGGACCACAGCCCAATATCAGCTGCAGCCCCCTAAACACTATGGGACCATAGCCCAATATCAGCTGCAGCCCCTAAACACTATGGGACCACAGCCCAATATCAGCTGCAGCCCCTAAACACTATGGGACCATAGCCCAATATCAGCTGCAGCCCCTAAACACTATGGGACCACAGCCCAATATCAGCTGCAGCCCCTAAACACTATGGGACCACAGCCCAATATCAGCTGCAGCCCCTAAACACTATGGGACCACAGCCCAATATCAGCTGCAGCCCCTAAACACTATGGGACCATAGCCCAATATCAGCTGCAGCCCCTAAACACTATGGGACCATAGCCCAATATCAGCTGCAGCCCCTAAACACTATGGGACCATATATCAGCCCAATATCAGCTGCAGCCCCTAAACACTATGGGACCACAGCCCAATATCAGCTGCAGCCCCTAAACACTATGGGACCACAGCCCAATATCAGCTGCAGCCCCTAAACACTATGGGACCACAGCCCAATATCAGCTGCAGCCCTAAACACTATGGGACCACAGCCCAATATCAGCTGCAGCCCCTAAACACTATGGGACCACAGCCCAATATCAGCTGCAGCCCCTAAACACTATGGGACCATAGCCCAATATCAGCTGCAGCCCCTAAACACTATGGGACCATATATCAGCCCAATATCAGCTGCAGCCCCTAAACACTATGGGACCACAGCCCAATATCAGCTGCAGCCCCTAAACACTATGGGACCATAGCCCAATATCAGCTGCAGCCCCTAAACACTATGGGACCACAGCCCAATATCTGATGCAGCCCCTAAACACTATGGGACCACAGCCCAATATCAGCTGCAGCCCCTAAACACTATGGGACCATAGCCCAATATCAGCTGCAGCCCCTAAACACTATGGGACCATAGCCCAATATCAGCTGCAGCCCCTAAACACTATGGGACCACAGCCCAATATCAGCTGCAGCCCCTAAACACTATGGGACCACAGCCCAATATCAGCTGCAGCCCCTAAACACTATGGGACCATAGCCCAATATCAGCTGCAGCCCTAAACACTATGGGACCACAGCCCAATATCAGCTGCAGCCCCTAAACACTATGGGACCACAGCCCAATATCAGCTGCAGTCCCTAAACACTATGGGACCACAGCCCAATATCAGCTGCAGCCCCTAAACACTATGGGACCACAGCCCAATATCAGCTGCAGCCCCTAAACACTATGGGACCACAGCCCAATATCAGCTGCAGCCCCTAAACACTATGGGACCACAGCCCAATATCAGCTGCAGCCCCTAAACACTATGGGACCACAGCCCAATATCAGCTGCAGCCCCTAAACACTATGGGACCATAGCCCAATATCAGCTGCAGCCCCTAAACACTATGGGACCACAGCCCAATATCAGCTGCAGCCCTAAACACTATGGGACCATAGCCCAATATCAGCTGCAGCCCCTAAACACTATGGGACCACAGCCCAATATCAGCTGCAGCCCCTAAACACTATGGGACCATAGCCCAATATCAGCAGCAGCCCCTAAACACTATGGGACCATAGCCCAATATCAGCTGCAGCCCCTAAACACTATGGGACCATAGCCCAATATCAGCTGCAGCCCCTAAACACTATGGGACCATAGCCCAATATCAGCAGCAGTCCCTAAACACTATGGGACCACAGCCCAATATCAGCTGCAGCCCCTAAACACTATGGGACCACAGCCCAATATCAGCTGCAGCCCCTAAACACTATGGGACCACAGCCCAATATCAGCTGCAGCCCCTAAACACTATGGGACCACAGCCCAATATCAGCTGCAGCCCCTAAACACTATGGGACCACAGCCCAATATCAGCTGCAGCCCCTAAACACTATGGGACCATAGCCCAATATCAGCTGCAGCCCCTAAACACTATGGGACCATAGCCCAATATCAGCTGCAGCCCCTAAACACTATGGGACCACAGCCCAATATCAGCTGCAGCCCCTAAACACTATGGGACCACAGCCCAATATCAGCTGCAGCCCCTAAACACTATGGGACCATAGCCCAATATCAGCTGCAGCCCCTAAACACTATGGGACCACAGCCCAATATCAGCTGCAGCCCCTAAACACTATGGGACCACAGCCCAATATCAGCTGCAGTCCCTAAACACTATGGGACCACAGCCCAATATCAGCTGCAGCCCCTAAACACTATGGGACCACAGCCCAATATCAGCTGCAGCCCCTAAACACTATGGGACCACAGCCCAATATCAGCTGCAGCCCCTAAACACTATGGGACCACAGCCCAATATCAGCTGCAGCCCCTAAACACTATGGGACCATAGCCCAATATCAGCTGCAGCCCCTAAACACTATGGGACCACAGCCCAATATCAGCTGCAGCCCCTAAACACTATGGGACCATAGCCCAATATCAGCTGCAGCCCCTAAACACTATGGGACCACAGCCCAATATCAGCTGCAGCCCCTAAACACTATGGGACCATAGCCCAATATCAGCAGCAGCCCCTAAACACTATGGGACCATAGCCCAATATCAGCTGCAGCCCCTAAACACTATGGGACCATAGCCCAATATCAGCTGCAGCCCCTAAACACTATGGGACCATAGCCCAATATCAGCAGCAGTCCCTAAACACTATGGGACCACAGCCCAATATCAGCTGCAGCCCCTAAACACTATGGGACCACAGCCCAATATCAGCTGCAGCCCCTAAACACTATGGGACCATAGCCCAATATCAGCTGCAGCCCCTAAACACTATGGGACCATAGCCCAATATCAGCTGCAGCCCCTAAACACTATGGGACCACAGCCCAATATCAGCTGCAGCCCCTAAACACTATGGGACCACAGCCCAATATCAGCTGCAGCCCCTAAACACTATGGGACCATAGCCCAACATCAGCTGCAGCCCCTAAACACTATGGGACCATAGCCCAATATCAGCTGCAGCCCCTAAACACTATGGGACCATAGCCCAATATCAGCTGCAGTCCCTAAACACTATGGGACCACAGCCCAATATCAGCTGCAGCCCCTAAACACTATGGGACCACAGCCCAATATCAGCTGCAGCCCCTAAACACTATGGGACCACAGCCCGATATCAGCTGCAGCCCCCTAAACACTATGGGACCACAGCCCAATATCAGCTGCAGCCCCTAAACACTATGGGACCATAGCCCAATATCAGCTGCAGCCCCTAAACACTATGGGACCATAGCCCAATATCAGCTGCAGCCCCTAAACACTATGGGACCACAGCCCAATATCAGCTGCAGCCCCTAAACACTATGGGACCACAGCCCAATATCAGCTGCAGCCCCTAAACACTATGGGACCATAGCCCAATATCAGCTGCAGTCCCTAAACACTATGGGACCACAGCCCAATATCAGCTGCAGCCCTAAACACTATGGGACCACAGCCCAATATCAGCTGCAGCCCCTAAACACTATGGGACCACAGCCCGATATCAGCTGCAGCCCCTAAACACTATGGGACCATAGCCCAATATCAGCTGCAGCCCCTAAACACTATGGGACCATAGCCCAATATCAGCTGCAGCCCCTAAACACTATGGGACCACAGCCCAATATCAGCTGCAGCCCCTAAACACTATGGGACCATAGCCCAATATCAGCTGCAGCCCCTAAACACTATGGGACCACAGCCCAATATCAGCTGCAGCCCCTAAACACTATGGGACCATAGCCCAATATCAGCTGCAGCCCCTAAACACTATGGGACCACAGCCCAATATCAGCTGCAGCCCCTAAACACTATGGGACCACAGCCCAATATCAGCTGCAGCCCCTAAACACTATGGGACCATAGCCCAATATCAGCTGCAGCCCCTAAACACTATGGGACCATAGCCCAATATCAGCTGCAGCCCCTAAACACTATGGGACCATAGCCCAATATCAGCTGCAGCCCCTAAACACTATGGGACCACAGCCCAATATCAGCTGCAGCCCCTAAACACTATGGGACCATAGCCCAATATCAGCTGCAGCCCCTAAACACTATGGGACCATAGCCCAATATCAGCTGCAGCCCCTAAACACTATGGGACCACAGCCCAATATCAGCTGCAGCCCCTAAACACTATGGGACCATAGCCCAATATCAGCTGCAGCCCCTAAACACTATGGGACCACAGCCCAATATCAGCTGCAGCCCCTAAACACTATGGGACCATAGCCCAATATCAGCTGCAGCCCCTAAACACTATGGGACCACAGCCCAATATCAGCTGCAGCCCCTAAACACTATGGGACCACAGCCCAATATCAGCTGCAGCCCCTAAACACTATGGGACCATAGCCCAATATCAGCTGCAGCCCCTAAACACTATGGGACCATAGCCCAATATCAGCTGCAGCCCCTAAACACTATGGGACCACAGCCCAATATCAGCTGCAGCCCCTAAACACTATGGGACCACAGCCCAATATCAGCTGCAGCCCCTAAACACTATGGGACCACAGCCCAATATCAGCTGCAGCCCCTAAACACTATGGGACCACAGCCCAATATCAGCTGCAGCCCCCTAAACACTATGGGACCACAGCCCAATATCAGCTGCAGCCCCTAAACACTATGGGACCACAGCCCAATATCAGCTGCAGCCCCTAAACACTATGGGACCACAGCCCAATATCAGCTGCAGCCCCTAAACACTATGGGACCATAGCCCAATATCAGCTGCAGCCCCTAAACACTATGGGACCATAGCCCAATATCAGCTGCAGCCCCTAAACACTATGGGACCACAGCCCAATATCAGCTGCAGCCCCTAAACACTATGGGACCATAGCCCAATATCAGCTGCAGCCCCTAAACACTATGGGACCATAGCCCAATATCAGCTGCAGCCCCTAAACACTATGGGACCACAGCCCAATATCAGCTGCAGCCCCTAAACACTATGGGACCATAGCCCAATATCAGCTGCAGCCCCTAAACACTATGGGACCACAGCCCAATATCAGCTGCAGCCCCTAAACACTATGGGACCATAGCCCAATATCAGCTGCAGCCCCTAAACACTATGGGACCACAGCCCAATATCAGCTGCAGCCCCTAAACACTATGGGACCATAGCCCAATATCAGCTGCAGCCCCTAAACACT
Organism: Coregonus clupeaformis; assembly: GCF_020615455.1. Classification (NCBI taxonomy): domain Eukaryota; kingdom Metazoa; phylum Chordata; class Actinopteri; order Salmoniformes; family Salmonidae; genus Coregonus; species Coregonus clupeaformis. Next base: position 347,252 of record NW_025533622.1, read on the forward strand.
ATGGGACCATATATCAGCCCAATATCAGCTGCAGCCCCTAAACACTATGGGACCACAGCCCAATATCAGCTGCAGCCCCCTAAACACTATGGGACCACAGCCCAATATCAGCTGCAGCCCCTAAACACTATGGGACCATAGCCCAATATCAGCTGCAGCCCCTAAACACTATGGGACCATAGCCCAATATCAGCTGCAGCCCCTAAACACTATGGGACCACAGCCCAATATCAGCTGCAGCCCCTAAACACTATGGGACCATAGCCCAATATCAGCTGCAGCCCCTAAACACTATGGGACCACAGCCCAATATCAGCTGCAGCCCCTAAACACTATGGGACCACAGCCCAATATCAGCTGCAGCCCCCTAAACACTATGGGACCATAGCCCAATATCAGCTGCAGCCCCTAAACACTATGGGACCACAGCCCAATATCAGCTGCAGCCCCTAAACACTATGGGACCACAGCCCAATATCAGCTGCAGCCCCTAAACACTATGGGACCACAGCCCAATATCAGCTGCAGCCCCTAAACACTATGGGACCATAGCCCAATATCAGCTGCAGCCCCTAAACACTATGGGACCACAGCCCAATATCTGATGAGTACTTATGTGAAGTTTGATGCCAATAAAGTAAAGGAAACCAACGTTGTCGGGGCAGGATGTTGATGGTGGCCGTGGTGGAGATTGTGGTAGCAAAGCTCACCATTTCCCTAAACTACTTCTGTGTGTACGGCTTAGTGGGGTTGTTCTTATGGAGTTCTTTGTGAAGTAGGAAACTATTTACAACAGCAATATCAACAAAATGGAAAAGAAAAGTCTTATACCATTTCATCGTCTTGTGGTGAACACTGTAGTATCCAATCAATGCGTCGGATAAAGGAAAGGGGAGACCATGATGCAGTGGGGCTCTGGGACCATGGTGCAGTGGGGCCTGAGACCATGATGCAGTGGGGCCTGAGACCATGATGCAGTGGGGCCTGAGACCATGATGCAGTGGGGCTCTGGGACCATGATGCAGTGGGGCCTGAGACCATGATGCAGTGGGGCCTGAGACCATGATGCAGTGGGGCCTGAGACCATGATGCAGTGGGGCCTGAGACCATGATGCAGTGGGGCCTGAGACCATGATGCAGTGGGGCTCTGGGACCATGCTGCAGTGGGGCTCTGGGACCATGATGCAGTGGGGCCTGAGACCATGATGCAGTGGGGCTCTGGGACCATGATGCAGTGGGGCCTGAGACCATGATGCAGTGGGGCCTGAGACCATGATGCAGTGGGGCCTGAGACCATGATGCAGTGGGGCCTGAGACCATGATGCAGTGGGGCTCTGGGACCATGATGCAGTGGGGCTCTGGGACCATGATGCAGTGGGGCCTGAGACCATGATGCAGTGGGGCTCTGGGACCATGATGCAGTGGGGCCTGAGACCATGATGCAGTGGGGCCTGAGACCATGATGCAGTGGGGCCTGAGACCATGATGCAGTGGGGCCTGAGACCATGATGCAGTGGGGCTCTGGGACCATGATGCAGTGGGGCATAAACCGGATTGGGTCGTTCATCATCCTCTTCCTATCTTCTTCTTCCTCTTCTTCCTCCTCTTGGAGTGGCAGGCCTACCTCCACCACGCTGACTTTGAGAAAGCTTTTCCTTTCCTTTTGGGTTGAGGGCTCTTTACAGGGGACTCAGTGTCCGATGAAGACCGTGGCCGAGGGAGGGGAGCAGAAGTGCGTTGTCTAGACAAGCGGCCAGGCTGAGGAAGAGGAGGCTCTGCCTGAGGAAGAGGAGGCTCTGCCTGAGGAAGGGGAGGCTCTGCCTGAGGAAGGGGAGGCTCTGCCTGAGGAAGAGGAGGCTCTGCCTGAGGAAGAGGAGGCTCTGCCTGAGGAAGGGGAAGCTGTGGCTGAGGAGGCAGATCCTCTGGCTGTGGCTCATCACCCCTATAGTCATCTTCACTGTACAAACAAGACAAAAGAGAAAAGAAAACCATGACTAAAACACACTTGTATCCATTCATTGACAAATATGACTCAAAACAGTCAGATATATAAAATAAATAGTTAGAACTATGAGAATGTTGACTAAAGTGATAATTCAGTGACAAGAAATAAAACACATAGCATTCTATTGTAAGTAAACTTGCGCATGGGCCGCTAAGCTAAGCTAGCGCTAACTTACATTGAGCTTCAGTTACTTAAATAGATATTTTAGAATGTATGTTTTGTACTCATACAATAAATTAGTAATAGTAGTATTACAAGTAATAAATAACAATGGGATTACATCCTCTTCTGATGCTTGAGTAGGGCCCTGGACACGATAACCTTCCTTCTCATCGTTGGGGTCTAAGCAGGTCCTCGTCGTCTGATTCAGAGTCAATGGGGATACATGGAGTCCAACTTTCATCTGTTACAATTAATAACGCCTCTGTAACTGTATATTTGTTACTAGAGCCTGCCATATTTTTATAAACTTTGCGTTTTACCTCCGAAATTCAAGTGCTGTTGTGCGCTCTGCGTAACCGTGCGTAACGCAGCAAGTCAACTAATATGAGACAATGAGGTGCGCACCTGGATATTTCAACAACCGGTTGGTTGATTTTGACATGTGACCCCTCTATCGAAAGCGCTGGATCAGTAGAATTAAATTAGCACAATTGCAAGCCACTGTGATTGCATCATATATCCAGAAGATGGTGACAAAACAGTGCCTGTTGTGATTGAAACAAACTACTGACTTCATCTTCAAACACATTCTTGGCCATGTAAAACGATGGAAACTCATTGAAATCGACTCGGAATGAGAGAGAGACACTATAGTATCTTTTCAAGGGGTTTTATTTGATCAGACACTACTTTTGGTAACAAAAACAACAAAGGTAAGACACAGTTTGTTGTTGTGAAAAAGAAAATGTTTATTGACGTTCTTTGATTAATAGTTTAGTGAGTGTTGGTCATAGAAGAACACGGCTATCACTGTTGGAATCTGTGAGGTAGCAGCTTACGAATGGTGTATTGTTTGTGTAGATAGGTTGAGAAAAGTAAGTTATCTGTCTATGAATATACGGGCATGCACGGTTTCAAAATACAGTACTGGTTTTGCTATATGCTTATATATTTGCTTGGAGTCTGAATATTATTTCATTTGGGCAACAACAGTTTAGCTAGATTCCCAGTTGAGACGCTTCTCGTTCCAGTAGTGTATAACATTCAGGTATTCACACATGTTTAAAAACCGTACTACGTCATTGTTTGAGATTGCGGGAGGAGTACCCCGGATATGAGGAACCTCGTGATGAAGAGGTTAAGGGCTTGTAAGTAAACATTTCACTGGAAGGTCTACACCTGTTGTATTCGGCGCATGTGGCAAATAAAATATGATTTGATTTGAAGAGGTGAAAAAATTATTGTTGTCAACAATGACAATGAAAAGCCACTGGGGTCTGACAACTTGGATGGAAAATTACTGAGGATAATAGTGGACGATATTGCCACTCCTATTTGCCATATCTTCAATTTAAGCCTACTAGAAAGTGTGCCCCCTCAGGCCTGGAGGGAAGCAAAAGTCATTCCGTTACCTAAGAATAGTAAAGCCCCCTTTACTGGCTCAAATAGCCGACCAACCAGCCTGTTACCAACCCTTAGTAAAGTTTTTGAAAGAATTGTGTTTGACCAGATACAATGCTATTTTAGAGTAAACAAATTGACAACAAACTTTCAGCATGCTTATAGGGAAGGACATTCAACAAGCACAGCACTTACACAAATGACTGATGATTGGCTGAGAGAAATTGATGATAAAAAGATTGTGGGGGCTGTTTTGTTAGACTTCAGTGTGGCTTTTGACATTATCGATCATAGTCTGCTGCTGGAAAAACATATGTGTTATGGCTTTACACCCCTTGCTGTAATGTGGATAAAGAGTTACCTGTCTAACAGAACACAGAGGGTGTTCTTTAATGGAAGCCTCTCTAACATAATCCAGGTAGAGTCAGGCATTCCCCAGGGCAGCTGTCTAGGCCCCTTACTTTCTTCAGTCTTCACTAATGAGATGCCACTGGCTTTGAGTAAAGCCAGTGTGTCTATGTATGCGGATGACTCAACACTATACACATCAGCTACTAGAGCGAATGAAATTACTGCAACACTTAACAAAGAGCTGCAGTCAGTTTCAGAATGGGTGGCAAGAAACAAGTTAGTCCTAAATATTTCAAAACCTAAAAGCATTGTATTTTGGACAAATCATTCACTAAACCCTAAACTTCAAATAAATATTGTAATAAATAATATGGAAATTGAGCAAGTTGAGGTGACTAAACTGCTTGGAGTAACCCTGCATTGTAGACTGTCATGGTCAAAACATATTGATACAACAGTAGCTAAGATGGGGAGAAGTCTGTCCATAATAAAGTGCTACTCTGCCTTCTTAGCAGCACTATCAACAAGGCAGGTCCCACAGGCCCTAGTTTTGTCGCACCTGGACTACTGTTCAGTCGTGTGGTCAGGTGCCACAAAGAGGGACTTAGGAAAACTGCAATTGGCTCAGAACAGGGCAGCACGGCTGACCCTTGGATGTACACAGAGAGATAACATATGAATGATATGCATGTCAATCTCTCCTGGCTCAAAGTGGAGGAGAGATTGACTTCATCACTACTTGTATTTGTGAGAGGTATTGACATGTTGAATGCACCGAGCTGTCTGTTTAAACTACTGGCGCACAGCTCGGACACCCATGCATACCCCACAATACATTACACCAGAGGTCTCTTCACAGTCCCCAAGTCCAGAACAGACTATGGGAGGCACACGTTACTACATAGAGCCATGACTACATGGAACTCTATTCCACATCAGGTAACTGATGCAGGCAGTGAAATTCGATTTAAAAAACAGATAAAAATAGAACTAATGGAACAGCGGGGACTGTGAAGCAACACATAGGCACAGACACATGCATACACACACACGATAACATACACACTATACACACACAAACACATGGATTTTGTATTGTAGATACAGTGAGGGGAAAAAAGTATTTGATTCCCTGCTGATTTTGTACGTTTGCCCACTGACAAAGAAATGATCAGTCTATAATTTTAATGGTAGGTTTATTTGAACAGTGAGAGACAGAATAACAACAAGAAAATCCAGAAAAACGCATGTCAAAAATATTATAAATTGATTTGCATTTTAATGAGGGAAATAAGTATTTGACCCCCTCTCAATCAGAAAGATTTCTGGCTCCCAGGTGTCTTTTATACAGGTAACGAGCTGAGATTAGGAGCACACTCTTAAAGGGAGTGCTCCTAATCTCAGTTTGTTACCTGTATAAAAGACACCTGTCCACAGAAGCAATCAATCAATCAGATTCCAAACTCTCCACCATGGCCAAGACCAAAGAGCTCTCCAAGGATGTCAGGGACAAGATTGTAGACCTACACAAGGCTGGAATGGGCTACAAGACTATCGCCAAGCAGCTTGGTGAGAAGGTGACAACAGTTGGTGCGATTATTCGCAAATGGAAGAAACACAAAATAACTGTCAATCTCCCTCGGCCTGGGGCTCCATGCAAGATCTCACCTCGTGGAGTTTTTTATTTTTATTTTATTTCACCTTTATTTAACCAGGTAAACCAGTTGAGAACAAGTTCTCATTTACAACTGCGACCTGGCCAAGATAAAGCAAAGCAGTGCGATAAAAACAACAACACAGAGTTACATATGGGGTAAACAAAACATAAAGTCAAAAAATACAACAGAAATACATATAATATACAGTGTGCAAATGTAGCAAGTTATGGAGGTAAGGCAATAAAATAGGCTATAGTGCAAAATAATTACAATTAGTATTAACACTGGAATGATAGATGTGCAAGAGATGATGTGCAAATAGAGATACTGGGGTACAAATGAGCAAAATAAATAACAATATAGGGATGAGGTAGTTGGGCGGGCTAATTTCAGATGGGCTGTGTACAGGTGCAGTGATCGGTAAGCTGCTCTGACAAATGATGCTTAAAGTTAGTGAGGGAGATAAGTGTCTCCAGCTTCAGAGATTTTTGCAATTTGTTCCAGTCATTGGCAGCAGAGAACTGGAAGGAATGGCGGCCAAAGGAGGTGTTGGCTTTGGGGATGACCAGTGAGATATACCCGCTGGAGCGCAGACCACGGGTGGGTGTGAGCTAAGGTAAGACGGGGATTTGCCTAGCAGTGATTTATAGATGGCCTGGAGCCAGTGGGTTTGGCGACGAATATGTAGTGAGGACCAGCCAACAAGAGCGTACAGGTCACAGTGGTGGGTATTATATGGGGCTTTGGAGACAAAACGGATGGCACTGTGATAGACTACATCCAATTTGCTGAGTAGAGTGTTGGAGGCTATTTTGTAAATGACATCGCCAAAGTCAAGGATCGGTAGGATAGTCAGTTTTACGAGGGCATGTTTGGCAGCATGAGTGAAGGAGGCTTTGTTGCGAAATAGGAAACCGATTCTAGATTTAACTTTGGATTGGAGATTCTTAATGTGAGTCTGGAAGGAGAGTTTACAGTCTAACCAGACACCTGGGTATTTGTAGTTGTCCACATACTCTAGGTCAGACCCGTCGAGAGTAGTGATTCTAGTCGGGTGGGCGGGTGCAAGCAGCGTTCGGTTGAAGAGCATGCATTTAGTTTTACTAGTGTTTAAGAGCAGTTGGAGGCTACTGAAGGAGTGTGGTATGGAATTGAAGCTCGTTTGGAGGTTTGTTAACACAGTGTCCAATGAAGGGCCAGATGTATACAAAATGGTGTCGTCTGCGTAGAGGTGGATCTGAGAGTCACCAGCAGCAAGAGCGACGTCATTGATATACACAGAGAAAAGAGTCGACCCAAGAATTGAACCCTGTGGCACCCCCATAGAGACTGCCATAGGTCCAGACAACAGGCCCTCCGATTTGACACATTGAACTCTATCTGAGAAGTAGTTGGTGAACCAGGCGAGGCAGTCATTTGAGAAACCAAGGCTATTTAGTCTGCCAATAAGAATGCGGTGGTTGACAGAGTCGAAAGCCTTGGCCAGGTCAATGAAAACGGCTGCACAGTACTGTCTATTGTCGATCGCGGTTATAATATCGTTTAGGACCTTGAGCGTGGCTGAAGTGCACCCATGACCAGCTCGGAAACCGGATTGCATAGCGGAGAAGGTACGGTGGGATTCGAAATGGTCGGTGATCTGTTTGTTGACTTGGCTTTCAAAAACTTTTGAAAGGCAGGGCAGGATGGATATGGGTCTGTAACAGTTTGGATCTAGGAGTGTCACCCCCTTTGAAGAGGGGGATGACCGCGGCAGCTTTCCAATCTCTGGGGATCTCAGACGTTACGAAAGAGAGGTTGAACAGGCTAGTAATAGGGGTTGAGACAATTTCGCGGCTAGTTTTAGAAAGAAAGGGTCCAGATTGTCTAGCCCAGATGATTTGTAGGGGTCCAGATTTTGCAGCTCTTTTAGAACATCAGCTGTCTGGATTTGTGTGAAGGAGAAGCGGGGGGGCATGGGCAAGTTGCAGCGGAGGGTGCAGAGCTGGTGGCCGGGGTAGTGGTAGCCAGGTGGAAAGCATGGCCAGCCGTAGCAAAATGCTTGTTGAAATTCTCGATTATTGTAGATTTATCGGTGGTGATAGTGTTTCCTAGCCTCAGTGCAGTGGGCAGCTGGGAGGAAGTGCTCTTATTTTCCATGGACTTTACAGTGTCCCAAAACTTTTTGGAGTTAGTGCTACAGGATGCACATTTCTGTTTGAAAAAGTTAGCCTTTGCTTTCCTAACTGCTTGTGTATATTGGTTCCTAACTTCCCTGAAAAGTTGCATATCGCGGGGGCTATTTGATGCTAATGCAGTACGCCACAGGATGTTTTTGTGCTGGTCAAGGGCAGTCAAGTCTGAGGAGAACCAGGGGCTATATCTGTTCTTAGTTCTGTATTTTTGAATGGGGCATGTCTATTTAAGATTGAGAGGAAATTACTTTTAAAGAACAACCAGGCATCCTCTACTGACGGAATGAGATCTATATCCATCCAGGATACCTGGGCCAGGTCAATTAGGAAGGCCTGCTCGCTGAAGTGTTTTTGGGAGCGTTTGACAGTGATGAGGGGTGGTCGTTTGACCGCGGACCCGTTACGGACGCAGGCAATAAGGCAGTGATCGCTGAGATCCTGGTTGAAGACAGCGGAGGTGTATTTAGAGGGTAAGTTAGTCAGGATGATATCTATGAGGGTACCCATGTTTACGGATTTAGGGTTGTACCTGGTAGGTTCGTTGATAATTTGTGTGAGATTGAGGGCATCTAGTTTAGATTGTAGGATGGCCGGGGTGTTAAGCATATCCCAATTTAGGTCACCAAGCAGTACGAACTCTGAGGATAGATGGGGGCAATCAATTCACATATGGTGTCCAGGGCACAGCTGGGGGCTGAGGGGGGTCTGTAGCAAGCGGCAACAGTGAGAGATTTATTTCTGGAAAGGTGGATTTTTAGAAGTAGAAGCTCAAACTGTTTGGGCACAGACCTGGATAGTATGATGGAGCTCTGCAGGCTATCTCTACAGTAGATTGCAACTCCACCCCCTTTGGCAGTTCTATCTAGACGGAAAATGTTATAGTTGGGGATGGAAATTTCAGAATTTTTGGTGGCCTTCCTAAGCCAGGATTCAGACACTGCTAGAACATCAGGGTTGGCGGAGTGTGCTAACGCAGTGAATAACTCAAACTTAGGAAGGAGGCTTCTGATATTTATGTGCAGAAAACCAAGACTTTTACGGTTACAGAAGTCAACAAATGATAGCTCCTGGGGAGTAGGAGGATACTGGGGGCTGCAGGGCCTGGGTTAGCCTCTACATCACCAGAGGAACAGAGGAGGACTAGAATAAGGATACGACTAAAGGCTTTAAGAACTGGTCTTCTAGTGCGTTGGGTACATAGAATAAAGGGGGCAGTTCTCCGGGCGTTGTAGAAAAGATTCAGGGCATTATGTACAGAAAAGGATATGAGTACAGTTCAGGTAACCCTAAGCGTTGGGTAACAATGAAAGAGATAGCGTCATTGGAGGCATCGATTGAGCCGGTCTCGGCGTGTATGGGGGGTGGAACAAAGGAACTATATGAGGCAGTTTGAGAGGGAATAGGGGTTCTACAGTGAAATTGTATAATAAGAACTAACCCAAACAGCAATAGGCAAGGCATAATTGACATGGGAGAGAGGCATAAAGCAGTCACAGGTGTTATTAGAGAGAGCTAAGACACAACTGGAAATAGCGATAACGTTTGGGCTAAGACTAAACAGAATAAACAGGACAGGGTACCGTGTAAAGGAACAGTCCAGCAGGCATCAGCTGTGCAGCTGAATGATCATAAGGTCCAGTGAACAGCAATATGTGAGTCCGAGAGCAGTTCAAATTGGTGCTTCAGCACAGCTAGCAGGGAGCACAGTTGTAGTTTGCGTGTGCTAGCGGGCCGGGGGCTGGCAGATGGATCTTCGTGGTCGCCGCAACGGGAAGCCTGTTGAAACCACATCAGACTATTTCGTCGGCAAACCAGTCGTGTTGGATCGGGCGGGGCTCAGTGTCAACACTAGGAGGTCCCGTCCGGTTGACAGAGAGGTAGATAGCCGGGAGATGGGCCTGAGGCTAGCTCAAGGCTAACTGGTGCTTGCTATAAGGCAATGGTAATCAGCCAACAACAGGTTGCAGCTAGCTAGCTGGTTGTGATGATCCGGCGCTAGGGTCCAGTGATTCCGGCAGAAAGTCCAATAAGCTCTGGGTCGATAGCACGCTGGGTCGATAGCACGCTGTGCAGACTGGCCGACGAATTGTCCAGGGTAGAGCTAGAGCTGGCTGGTGGATAGTGTAGGCCACGGACAGTGGTGAAGACGCTAACGTTGACTAATAGCAGGTAGCCATTCAGATTGCGGCTACACTCGTTTCAGCTTACGGTTCTTGATGAAAGTTATAAAGAAATAATAGAATCCTTTCCACGTTGGGTGAGGCAGGTTGCAGGAAAGTATATTTAGTTAAAGAATGAAAGTAAAAAATTGAGAAATATATACAAAATAGACAAAAAAAACAAGAAACTGGATATTTACACAGGACGATGAAATAAAAGCGACCGCACTGCTACGCCATCTTGGAGTTGCAATGATCATGAGAACGGTGAGGAATCAGCCCAGAACTACACGGGAGGATCTTGTCAATGACCTGAAGGCAGCTGGGACCATAGTCACCAAGAAAACAATTGGTAACACACTACGCCGTGAAGGACTGAAATCCTGCAGCGCCCGCAAGGTCCCCCTGCTCAAGAAAGCACATATACAGGCCCGTCTGAAGTTTGCCAATGGACATCTGAATGATTCAGAGGAGAACTGGGTGAAAGTGAGGTGGTCAGATGAGACCAAAATCGAGCTCTTTGGCATCAACTCAACTCGCCGTGTTTGGAGGAGGAGGAATGCTGCCTATGACCCCAAGAACACCATCCCCACCGTCAAAAATGGAGGTGGAAACATTATGCTTTGGGGGTGTTTTTCTGCTAAGGGGACAGGACAACTTCACCGCATCAAAGGGACGATGGACGGGGCCATGTACCGTCTAATCCTGGGTGAGAACCTCCTTCCCTCAGCCAGGGCATTGAAAATGGGTCGTGGATGGGTATTCCAGCATGACAATGACCCAAAACACACGGCCAAGGCAACAAAGGAGTGGCTCAAGAAGAAGCACATTAAGGTCCTGGAGTGGCCTAGCCAGTCTCCAGACCTTAATCCCATAGAAAATCTGTGGAGGGAGCTGAAGGTTCGAGTTACCAAACGTCAGCCTCGAAACCTTAATGACTTGGAGAAGATCTGCAAAGAGTAGTGGGACAAAATCCCTCCTGAGATGTGTGCAACCTGGTGGCCAACTAGTACAAGTTTTGCCACCAAGTACTAAGTCATGTTTTGCAGAGGGGTCAAATACTTATTTCCCTCAATAAAATGACTGGTTGGCCCTGTCCGGGGGTATCGTCGGACGGGGCCACAGTGTCCCCCGACCCCCCCCTGTCTCAGCCTCCAGTATCTATGCTGCTAAAGTCTATGTGCCGGGGGGCTAGGGTCAGTCTGTTATATCTGGTGTTATTCTCCTGTCTTATCCGGTGTCCTGTGTGAATGTAAGTATGCTCCCTCAAATTCTCTCTCTCTCTCCCTCCCATCCCGGAGGACACTAGGACCATGCCTCAGGTCTACCTGGCCTGATGACTCCTTGCTGTCCCCAGTCCACCTGGTCGTTCTGCTGCTCCAGTTTCCACTCTTCCTCCTGCGGCTATGGAACCCTGACCTGTTCACCGGACGTGCTACCTTGTCCCAGACCTGCTGTTTTCAACTCTCTCTCTCTACCGCACCTGCTATTTCAACCTCTAAATGCACGGCTATGAAAAGCCAAGTGACATTTACTCCTGATGTACTGACCTGTTACAACCTCTACAACCACTGTGATTATTTGACCCTGCTGGTCATCTATGAACGTTTGAACATCTTGGAGACAAATCTGGCCTTAATGGCCACGTACTGTTATAATCTCCACCCGGCACAGCCAGAAGAGGACTGGCCACCACTCAGAGCCTGGTTCCTCTCTAGGTTTCTTCCTAGGTTTCTGCCTTTCTAGGGAGTTTTTCCTAGTCTGCATTGCTTGCTGTTTGGGGTTTTAGGCTGGGTTTCTGTATAGCACTTTGTGACATCTGCTGATGTAAAAAGGGCTTTATAAATTACATTTGATTGATTGATCTCTCCCTTATCTCTCCCTACCTTATAGTACCAACCAGTCTCCTCATGGGCACTAATTCATCATTCTCTCCTCTCCCCAGGCTGCAGGCTCGTATAGCCCACCGGATCCAGGAGCTGGAGAGTCTTCCTGGAGCTCTGCCTCCGGACCTGAGGAGTAAAGCCACGGTGGAGCTCAAGGCTTTGAGACTTCTGAACTTCCAACGACAGGTATGACAGCATCTCAGCATAAACTGCTTCAGACATGAACACTTCTAACACCATGTTACCCTAACACCATCTAGACCCAGACTAACAGCATGTTACACTAACATCTAGACCCAGACTAACACCAGCCCATCTAGACCCAGACTAACAGCAGGCCATCTAGACCCAGACTAACACCAGCCCATCTAGACCCAGACTAACACCAGGCCATCTAGACCCAGACTAACAGCACTAACATATAGACCCAGACTAACACCATGTTACACTAACATCTAGACCCAGACTAACACCATGTTACACTAACATCTAGACCCAGACTAACACCAGCCCATCTAGACCCAGACTAACAGCAGCCCATCTAGACCCAGACTAACAGCAGCCCATCTAGACCCAGACTAACACCAGCCCATCTAGACCCAGACTAACAGCAGCCCATCTAGACCTAGACTAACAGCAGCCCATCTAGACCCAGACTAACACCAGCCCATCTAGACCCAGACTAACACCAGCCCATCTAGACCCAGACTAACACCAGCCCATCTAGACCCAGACTAACAGCACTATCATCTAGACCCAGACTAACACCAGCCCATCTAGACCCAGACTAACACCAGCCCATCTAGACCCAGACTAACACCAGCCCATCTAGACCCAGACTAACACCAGCCCATCTAGACCCAGACTAACACCAGCCGATCTAGACCCAGACTAACAGTAGCCCATCTAGACCCAGACTAACAGCAGCCGATCTAGACCCAGACTAACAGCAGCCCATCTAGACCCAGACTAACACCAGCCGATCTAGACCCAGACTAACAGCAGCCCATCTAGACCCAGACTAACAGTAGCCCATCTAGACCCAGACTAACAGCAGCCGATCTAGACCCAGACTAACAGCAGCCCATCTAGACCCTGACTAACACCAGCCGATCTAGACCCAGACTAACAGTAGCCCATCTAGACCCAGACTAACAGCAGCCGATCTAGACCCAGACTAACAGCAGCCCATCTAGACCCAGACTAACACCAGCCGATCTAGACCCAGACTAACACCAGCCCATCTAGACCCAGACTAACAGCAGCCCATCTAGACCCAGACTAACAGCAGCCCATCTAGACCCAGACTAACACCAGCCCATCTAGACCCAGACTAACACCAGCCGATCTAGACCCAGACTAACAGTAGCCCATCTAGACCCAGACTAACAGCAGCCGATCTAGACCCAGACTAACAGCAGCCCATCTAGACCCAGACTAACAGCAGCCCATCTAGACCCAGACTAACAGCAGCCCATCTAGACCCAGACTAACACCAGCCCATCTAGACCCAGACTAACAGCAGCCCATCTAGACCCAGACTAACAGCAGCCCATCTAGACCCAGACTAACACCAGCCCATCTAGACCCAGACTAACACCAGCCGATCTAGACCCAGACTAACACCAGCCGATCTAGACCCAGACTAACACCAGCCCATCTAGACCCAGACTAACAGCAGCCCATCTAGACCCAGACTAACACCAGCCCATCTAGACCCAGACTAACACCAGCCGATCTAGACCCAGACTAACAGCAGCCGATCTAGACCCAGACTAACAGCAGCCCATCTAGACCCAGACTAACAGCAGCCCATCTAGACCCAGACTAACACCAGCCCATCTAGACCCAGACTAACAGCAGCCCATCTAGACCCAGACTAACAGCAGCCCATCTAGACCCAGACTAACAGCAGCCCATCTAGACCCAGACTAACACCAGCCCATCTAGACCCAGACTAACACCAGCCGATCTAGACCCAGACTAACACCAGCCGATCTAGACCCAGACTAACACCAGCCCATCTAGACCCAGACTAACAGCAGCCCATCTAGACCCAGACTAACAGCAGCCCATCTAGACCCAGACTAACACCAGCCGATCTAGACCCAGACTAACACCAGCCCATCTAGACCCAGACTAACAGCAGCCCATCTAGACCCAGACTAACAGCACTATCATCTAGACCCAGACTAACAGCAGCCCATCTAGACCCAGACTAACACCAGCCCATCTAGACCCAGACTAACAGCAGCCCATCTAGACCCAGACTAACACCACTATCATCTAGACCCAGACTAACAGCAGCCCATCTAGACCCAGACTAACAGCAGCCCATCTAGACCCAGACTAACACCAGCCGATCTAGACCCAGACTAACACCAGCCGATCTAGACCCAGACTAACAGCACTAACATCTAGACCCAGACTAACACCAGCCCATCTAGACCGACTAACACCAGCCCATCTAGACCCAGACTAACAGCAGCCCATCTAGACCCAGACTAACACCAGCCCATCTAGATCCAGACTAACACCAGCCGATCTAGACCCAGACTAACAGCAGCCCATCTAGACCCAGACTAACAGCAGCCCATCTAGACCCAGACTAACACCAGCCCATCTAGACCCAGACTAACACCAGCCAATCTAGACCCAGACTAACAGCAGCCCATCTAGACCCAGACTAACAGCAGCCCATCTAGACCCAGACTAACAGCAGCCCATCTAGACCCAGACTAACAGCAGCCCATCTAGACCCAGACTAACAGCAGCCCATCTAGACCCAGACTAACACCAGCCCATCTAGACCCAGACTAACAGCAGCCCATCTAGACCCAGACTAACACCAGCCCATCTAGACCCAGACTAACAGCAGCCCATCTAGACCCAGACTAACAGCAGCCCATCTAGACCCAGACTAACAGCAGCCCATCTAGACCCAGACTAACACCAGCCCATCTAGACCCAGACTAACACCAGCCCATCTAGACCCAGACTAACAGCAGCCGATCTAGACCCAGACTAACAGCAGCCCATCTAGACCCAGACTAACAGCAGCCCATCTAGACCCAGACTAACAGCAGCCCATCTAGACCCAGACTAACAGCAGCCGATCTATACAGTGGGGAGAACAAGTATTTGATACACTGCCGATTTTGCAGGTTTTCCTACTTACAAAGCATGTAGAGGTCTGTCATTTTTATCATAGGTACACTTCAACTGTGAGAGACGGAATCTAAAACAAAAATCCAGAAAATCACATTGTAGGATTTTTAAGTAATTAATTTGCATTTTATTGCATGACATAAGTATTTGATACATCAGAAAAGCAGAACTTAATATTTGGTACAGAAACCTTTGTTTGCAATTACAGAGATCATACATTTCCTGTAGGTCTTGACCAGGTTTGCACACACTGCAGCAGAGTCTCCAGATCCTTCAGGTTTCGGGGCTGTCGCTGGGCAATACGGACTTTCAGCTCCCTCCAAAGATTTTCTATTCGGTTCAGGTCTGGAGACTGGCTAGGCCATTCCAGGACCTTGAGATGCTTCTTACGGAGCCACTCCTTAGTTGCCCTGGCTGTGTGTTTCGGGTCATTGTCATGCTGGAAGACCCAGCCACGACCCATCTTCAATGCTCTTACTGAGGGAAGGAGGTTGTTGGCCAAGATCTCGCGATACATGGCCCCATCCATCCTCCCCTCAATACGGTGCAGTCGTCCTGTCCCCTTTGCAGAAAAGCATCCCCAAAGAATGATGTTTCCACCTCCATGCTTCACGGTTGGGATGGTGTTCTTGGGGTTTTACTCATCCTTCTTCTTCCTCCAAACACAGCGAGTGGAGTTTAGACCAAAAAGCTATATTTTTGTCTAATCAGACCACATGACCTTCTCCCATTCCTCCTCTGGATCATCCAGATGGTCATTTGCAAACTTCAGACGGGCCTGGACATGCGCTGGCTTGAGCAGGGGGACCTTGCGTGCGCTGCAGGATTTTAATCCATGACGGCGTAGTGTGTTACTAATGGTTTTCTTTGAGACTGTGGTCCCAGCTCTCTTCAGGTCATTGACCAGGTCCTGCCGTGTAGTTCTGGGCTGATCCCTCACCTTCCTCATGATCATTGATGCCCCACGAGGTGAGATCTTGCATGGAGCCCCAGACCGAGGGTGATTGACCGTCATCTTGAACTTCTTCCATTTTCTAATAATTGCGCCAACATTGTTGCCTTCTCACCAAGCTGCTTGCCTATTGTCCTGTAGCCCATCCCAGCCTTGTGCAGGTCTACAATTTTATCACTGATGTCCTTACACAGCTCGCTGGTCTTGGCCATTGTGGAGAGGTTGGAGTCTGTTTGATTGAGTGTGTGGACAGGTGTATTTTATACAGGTAACGAGTTCAAACAGGTGCAGTTAATACAGGTAATGAGTGGAGAACAGGAGGGCTTCTTAAAGAAAAACTAACAGGTCTGTGAGAGCTGGAATTCTTACTGGTTGGTAGGTGATCAAATACTTATGTCATGCAATAAAATGCAAATTAATTACTTAAAAATCATACAATGTGATTTTCTGGATTTTTGTTTTAGATTCCGTCCTTCACAGTTAGTGTACCTATGATAAAAATGACAGACCTCTACATGCTTTGTAAGTAGGAAAACCTGCAAAATCGGCAGTGTAACAAATACTTGTTCTCCCCACTGTAGCTGCGTCAGGACGTGGTCCAGTGTAACCTCTCCTCCTCTCCTCCTCTCCTCCTATAGCTGCGTCAGGACGTGGTCCAGTGTAACCTCTCCTCCTCTCCTCCTATAGCTGCGTCAGGACGTGGTCCAGTGTAACCTCTCCTCCTCTCCTCCTATAGCTGCGTCAGGACGTGGTCCAGTGTAACCTCTCCTCCTCTCCTCCTCCTATAGCTGCGTCAGGACGTGGTCCAGTGTAACCTCTCCTCTCCTCCTCCTATAGCTGCGTCAGGACGTGGTCCAGTGTAACCTCTCCTCCTCTCCTCCTATAGCTGCGTCAGGACGTGGTCCAGTGTATGCGTAGAGACACCACCCTGGAGACAGCCCTGAACTCCAAGGCTTACAAGAGGAGCAAGCGCCAGACGCTGAGGGAGGCTCGCATGACAGAGAAACTGGAGAAACAGCAGAAGATCGAACAGGAGAGGAAACGCAGACAGAAACACCAGGTGAGTGGACTCTCTGGACAATTACCTGTTCGATCTTCTGCTAGACAATTACCTGTGAGAGGTTTTGACGTGTTGAAAACACAAAACTCTCTGTTCAAACAGCTAACACACAGCTCAGACACCCAATATATGCCACCAGAGGTCTCTTCACAGTTCCCAAGTCCAGAACAGCAATTGATTTGATTGTGCCGGGACGGGCTCAGACAGCGAGTGACTGTGACTAGCACCCGTTGTCTCTCTCCTCCCTGCTGCAGCGACCACCACAGAACATCCAAGTGTTTATCGCACTATCCATGTTACTGAAGCTGAAACATAATGACAGCTAGGTCTGACTGAATCCCTCATTGGTTTAGGAAAAACATTCCCTATTCCTTACACCCTTGCTCTCTTTACATGACACATGTACTGTATGCATGGCATGCACGTGACCAGGACTAATATTACTAGAGAACGTTGGTTATGTCATTATTACTCCAGAATGTCCATTATTCCAAACTGCCCTGTACTTCTTTATGAAGGAAGCCTGGAGGTTTTTATTCTAGTGATGATCCAGTATTTCAACATGTCCAGGTGGTAAGGCCATACTGATACAGTTCACTCTGAAAGTATTCAGACCCCTTGACTTTTTCCACACTTTGTTACATTTCAGCCTTATTCTAAAATTGATTAAATTATTTTCTTCCCTCATCAATCTACACACAAAACCCCAAAATGACAAAGCAAAAACAGGTTTTAGAAAGAGCTCTCAGAACCTCAGACTGGGGCAAAGGTTCACCTTCCAACAGGACAACGACCCTAAGCACACAGCCAAGACAACGCAGCAGTGGCTTCGGGACAAGTCTGAATGTCCTTAAGTGGCCCAGCCAGAGCCCGGACTTGAACCCGATCTAACATCTCTGGAGAGACCAGAAAATAGCTGTGCAGCGACGCTCCCCATCCAACCTGACAGAGCTTGAGAGGATCTGCAGAGAAGAATGGGAGAAACTCCCCAAATACAGGTGTGCCAAGCTTGTAGCGTCATACCCAAGAAGACTCAAGGCTGTAATCGCTGCCAAAGGTGCTAAAACAAAGTACAGAGTAAAGGGTCTGAATGTAAATGTGAAATGTGTTTTTTGTTTTTAATACATTTGCAAAAATGTATAGATACCTGTTTTTGCTTTGTCATTATGGGGTATTGTGTGTAGATTGATGAGTTTTTGTTATTTTTGTTATCCATTTTAGAATAAGTCTGTAACGTAACAAAATGTGGATCAAGTCAAGGGGTCTGAATACTTTCCGAATGCACTGTATTAACAGTAGATCTACACGGAGTATACAAAACATTAAGAACACCTTCTCTTTCCATGACATAGACTGACCAGGTGAATCCAGGTGAAAGCTATGATCCCTTATTGATGTTACCTGTTAAATCCACTTCAATCAGTGTAGATGAAGGGGAGGAGACAGGTTAAAGAAGGATGTTTAAGCCAATTGAGACATGGATTGTCTATGTGTGCCATTCAGACAAAATATTTACCTGCCTTTGAACAGGGTATGGTAGTAGGTGCCAGGCGCACCGGTTTGAGTGTGTCAAGAACTGCAACGCTGCTGGGTGTTTCCCTTTCAACAGTTTACAGTGTCTATCAAGAATGTTCCACCAACTACGCATCATCTTCTATCTCCAGCTCCAGGTTCTGTGCCAGGAACACAAACATATTGGCTTTGTCCAGCTTGAGGCACGAGGGGGACAGGGGTAACAATGTTCCCTGCAGTGCTGAACATTCGCTCTGATGCGGTGCTCATGTATCTGCGTGCTTCAACATCAATGCATAGCCAGTCAGGTTGTCTCACCACCAGGTGTTGGGTCAGGCTGTTCCTGCAGGTAGCGAGTCAGTTCGGTGTCTGCACGGACTATGAGGGGTTCAGGGGCAGTGGTTTGGGCCCTTCGCTTCTGGAGGAATTCCTTTTCTTGGCAGGTGGTGGCGGACTCGCTCCATCATTCGAGTCATCATCTCCCCCAGTTGCAGTAGCAGCAGTAGCGCCGCCACCATCTCTTTCAGAAGTACTTCTCTCGTCTCCTTCAAATCATCCCCTTCACATCTGTGTCTTGGATCCAGGAGGGAAAACTTGGACAAAAAGGTATTTTATTGTCGGTAGGCTGTACTTGTCCTCGTGCACAATGAACGTCTTCCTTTTTTAGCTTTGTGTTAGGTCAGTGTCGTTGGTGAGGTCGGGCTTCACTGACGAGACGGTGACATAACTCTCACCAGAGAGAACATCAGTGAAGTCAGCCACAGGCTTCACTGACGAGACGGTGACATAACTCTCACCAGAGAGAACATCAGTGAAGTCAGCCACAGGCTTCACTGACGAGACGGTGACATAACTCTCACCAGAGAGAACATCAGTGAAGTCAGCCACAGGCTTCACTGACGAGACGGTGACATAACTCTCACCAGAGAGAACATCAGTGAAGTCAGCCACAGGCTTCACTGACGAGACGGTGACATAACTCTCACCAGAGAGAACATCAGTGAAGTCAGCCACAGGCTTCACTGACGAGACGGTGACATAACTCTCACCAGAGAGAACATCAGTGAAGTCAGCCACAGGCTTCACTGACGAGACGGTGACATAACTCTCACCAGAGAGAACATCAGTGAAGTCAGCCACAGGCTTCACTGACGAGACGGTGACATAACTCTCACCAGAGAGAACATCAGTGAAGTCAGCCACAGGCTTCACTGACGAGACGGTGACATAACTCTCACCAGAGAGAACATCAGTGAAGTCAGCCACAGGCTTCACTGACGAGACGGTGACATAACTCTCACCAGAGAGAACATCAGTGAAGTCAGCCACAGGCTTCACTGACGAGACGGTGACATAACTCTCACCAGAGAGAACATCAGTGAAGTCAGCCACAGGCTTCACTGACGAGACGGTGACATAACTCTCACCAGAGAGAACATCAGTGAAGTCAGCCACAGGCTTCACTGACGAGACGGTGACATAACTCTCACCAGAGAGAACATCAGTGAAGTCAGCCACAGGCTTCACTGACGAGACGGTGACATAACTCTCACCAGAGAGAACATCAGTGAAGTCAGCCACAGGCTTCACTGACGCAGACGGTGACATAACTCTCACCAGAGAGAACATCAGTGAAGTCAGCCACAGGCTTCACTGACGAGACGGTGACATAACTCTCACCAGAGAGAACATCAGTGAAGTCAGCCACAGGCTTCACTGACGAGACGGTGACATAACTCTCACCAGAGAGAACATCAGTGAAGTCAGCCACAGGCTTCACTGACGAGACGGTGACATAACTCTCACCAGAGAGAACATCAGTGAAGTCAGCCACAGGCTTCACTGACGAGACGGTTACATAACTCTCACCAGAGAGAACATCAGTGAAGTCAGCCACAGGCTTCACTGACGAGACGGTGACATAACTCTCACCAGAGAGAACATCAGTGAAGTCAGCCACAGGCTTCACTGACGAGACGGTGACATAACTCTCACCAGAGAGAACATCAGTGAAGTCAGCCACAGGCTTCACTGACGAGACGGTGACATAACTCTCACCAGAGAGAACATCAGTGAAGTCAGCCACAGGCTTCACTGACGAGACGGTGACATAACTCTCACCAGAGACAGGGTTCCCACAATGTGCTTGAGGTGCTTAAAGTACTTGAATTTGGCACTCTGAAAAGTAATGGAATACCTTGAAAATCAGACATTTTCTCAAGTTAGTACATTCGGCCAGGTTGTCAGTTGTGTGGGATTCCGGCATGTAGGGATTTCAGTGTCCAGTCTTTCATGAGATTCTCCACCGTTCTGAAGGGCACCATTCCTAGAGCTAAATAATGACTTACACTGTCTGTCAGAGCCATTTATCGCTCTCCTGTTTGGATTTTGTGCCTCAGGCAAAGGCTGCCACACTGTGGATGGCGAGGCAGCAACAGCAATGGTGGCTAACGCAAGTTGGACATACAGTCTATATGGTAGTCTATATGGTAGTCTATATGGTAGTCTATATGGTATTGTATATGGTTGTCTATATGGTCTATATGGAATTCTATATGGTAGTGTATATGGTAGTGTATATGGTAGTCTATATGGTAGTTTATATGGTAGTCTATATGGTAGTTTATATGGTAGTTTATATGGTAGTCTATATGGTAGTCTATATGGTAGTTTATATGGTAGTCTATATGGTAGTCTATATGGTAGTTTATATGGTAGTTTATATGGTAGTCTATATGGTAGTCTATATGGTAGTCTATATGGTAGTTTATATGGTAGTCTATATGGTAGTTTATATGGTAGTCTATATGGTAGTCTATATGGTAGTCTATATGGTAGTTTATATGGTAGTTTATATGGTATTCTATATTGTAGTGTATATGGTAGTCTATATGGTATTCTATATTGTAGTGTATATGGTAGTCTATATGGTAGTTTATATGGTAGTCTATATGGTAGTCTATATGGTAGTTTATATGGTAGTCTATATGGTAGTCTATATGGTAGTCTATATGGTAGTCTATATGGTAGTTTATATGGTAGTCTATATGGTAGTCTATATGGTAGTTTATATGGTAGTCTATATGGTAGTCTATATGGTAGTCTATATGGTAGTTTATATGGTAGTCTATATGGTAGTCTATATGGTAGTCTATATGGTAGTTTATATGGTAGTCTATATGGTAGTCTATATGGTAGTGTATATGGTAGTCTATATGGTAGTCTATATGGTAGTTTATATGGTAGTTTATATGGTAGTCTATATGGTAGTCTATATGGTAGTCTATATGGTAGTCTATATGGGCTAGATGGTAGTATAGATGGTAGTCTATATGGTAGTTTATATGGTAGTCTATATGGTAGTCTATATGGGCTAGATGGTAGTATAGATGGTAGTATAGATGGTATTCTATATGGTAGTATAGATGGTAGGATAGATGGTAATATACAGTTCCTTCAGAAAGTATTCAGACCCATTGACTTTTTCCACATTTTGTTACTTTACAGCCTTATTCTAAAATTGATTCAATAGTTTTTCCCCTCATCAATCTACACACAATACCCCATAATGACAAAGCAAAAACAGGTTTTTAGAAATGTTTGCAAATGTATTAAAAACAAAAAACTGAATTATCACATTTACATACGTTTTCAGACCCTTTACTCAGTACTTTGTTGAAGCACCTTTGGCAGCGATTACAACCTCGAGTCTTCTTGGGTATGATGCTACACACCTGTATTTGGGGAGTTTCTCCCATTCTTCTCTGCAGATCCTCTTAAGCTCTGTCAGGTTGGATGGGGAGCGTCGCTGCACAGCTATTTTCAGGTCCCTCCAGAGATGTTAGATCGGGTTCAAGTCCGGGCTCTGGCTGGGCCACTCAAGGACATTCAGAGACTTGTCCAGAAGCCACTCCTGCGTTGTCTTGGCTGTGTGCTTAGGTTCGTTGTCCTGTTGGAAGGTGAACCTGCACCCCAGTCTGAGGTCCTGAGAGCTCTGGAGCAGGTTTTCATCAAGGATCTCTCTGTACTTTGCTCCGTTCATCTTTCCCTCGATCCTGACTAGTCTCCCAGTCCCTGCCGCTGAAAAACATCCCCACAGCATGATGCTGCCACCACCATGCTTCACCGTAGGGATGGTGCCAGGTTTCCTCCAGACGTGACGCTTGGCATTCATGCCAAAGAGTTCAATCTTGGTTTCATCAGACCAGAGAATCTTGTTTCTCATAGTCTGGGAGTCCTTTAAGTGCCTTTTGGCAAACTCCAAGCGGGCTGTCATGGGCCTTTTACTGAAGAGTGGCTTCCGTCTGGCCACTCTACCATAAAGGCCTGATTGGTGGAGTGCTGCAGAGATGGTTGTCCTTCTGGAAGGTTCTCCCATCTCCACAGAGGAACTCTGGAGCTCTGTCAGAGTCACCTCCCTGACCAAGGCCCTTCTCCCCCGATTGCTCAGTTTGGCCGGGCGGCCAGCTCTAGGAAGGTTCTTGGTGGTTCCAAACTTCTTCCATTTAAGAATGATGGAGGCCACTGTGTTCTTGGGGACCTTCAATGCTGCAGAAATGTTTTGGTACCCTTCCCCAGATCTGTGCCTCGACACAATCCTGTCTCTGAGCTCTACGGACAATTCCTTCGATCACACATGGCTTGGTTTTTGCTCTGACATGCACTGTCAACTGTGGGACCTTATATAGACAGATGTGTGCCTTTCCAAATCATGTCCAATCAATTAAATGTACCACAGATGGGATCCAATCAAGCTGTAGAAACATCTCAAGGATGATTAATGGAAACAGGATGCACCTGAGCTCAATTTCGAGTCTCATAGCAAAGGTTCTGAATACATTTACATTTGACATTTTAGTCATTTAGCAGACGCTCTTATCCAGAGCGACTTACAGTTAGTGAGCGCATACATTTTCATACTGGCCCCCCGTGGGAAACGAACCCACAACCCTGCCGTTGCAAGCGCCATGCTCTACCAACTGAGCTACAGGGGACTTATGTAAATAAGGTATTTCTGTTTTAAATTTTTATAAATTTGCAAAAATGTCTGAACCTGTTTTCACTTTGTCATTATGGGGTATTGTGTGTAGATAAAATAAAATAAAATCAATTTTACAATAAGGCTGTAACGTAAGGAAATGTGTAAAAAGGGAAGGGGTCTGAATACTTTCTGAATGCACTGTATATTACCATATAGGCTGTAGGCCACAGGGTTAG
This sequence comes from Coregonus clupeaformis, assembly GCF_020615455.1. Classification (NCBI taxonomy): domain Eukaryota; kingdom Metazoa; phylum Chordata; class Actinopteri; order Salmoniformes; family Salmonidae; genus Coregonus; species Coregonus clupeaformis. The sequence continues at coordinate 370,957 of NW_025533622.1, forward strand.
GTTCATCCTCAGGTGCTTCCGAAGATTTGTGCTGCTGGAATTCTGCAAACAGTCTGGTGCAAGTCATCTGGTTCTCCATCTTCATTATGTTTGGAACCGAAATGTGCCCAAATCGGCGATGCTATATTTTGTTGTTGCTACGAGAGACGTCTTTTTCACCTCACTCCACCGATCTATTGAACAGTGAAGGGCAGAGGCTACCCATCTACCTAACCCTACCCCTCACCCTAACCCTAACCCTAACCCATCTACCTAACCCTAACCCTAACCCTAACCCTACCCCTATATTTTAGACAAGTTAAATACATTCAGAATAAATGGTCGGGTCTAGGGGCTCCAGTATGGGAGGTATTTCAATTGAAGACCACCAACATTGTATATGGAATTGAATGTCTACAATGTGGAAAACTGTATATTGGAGAAACTAGGAACTCCTTGGAAGCCAGACTCAAACAACATCTCTATCATATAAGTAAGGAGTCGGTTAAAAGCACACTATACATCCACTTTAGATCCCATCCAGTAGCTCAGTTAAGAATAGCAGGGTTGGAATCTAACCAGGGGTGGTCGCTAAAACACAGACAGATCAAGGAGCGGTGTTGGATAAAAAAAATTGGGTACTTGTAATCCTAAAGGCCTTAATGAAAAGTATTAGAGACCTAAACTTTTCTAACCCTGACCTGAACACTAACCTGAACCATCCCAACCCCAGTTTACTTTAACTATAACCCCAACCCTAATCCAAAACTTAACCTTAACCTTGACTATAACCTTAATCCTAACCTTAACCGGAGCAATTTCAATTCCTAGCTCTAACTTTAAACCCAATCCTAAACCTAACCTTAACTCTGATCATAACCCTAACCCCAGTCTCAAACTTAACCACAAGCCTAATCCTTTGGTTTACCCTAACTATAACCCTAACCTTGATTGTATCCTTAATTCTAAACCCAACCCTGACCTTAACCTCACCTTTAACTGGAGCAATTTCAACCCTAACTCTAACCTTAACCCTAACCCTAATCCTAAACCTAACCTTAACCTTGATCATAACCTTAACCCTAACTCCAGCCTCAAACCTAACCCCAAACCTAACCCCTTGGTTTACCCTAACTATAATCCTAATCTTAAACCTAACCTTAACCTGGATTGTAACCTTAATCCTAACCTGAACCCTGACCTTAACCTGAATCCTAACCTTAACCTCACTTTTAATTGGAGCAATCCTAACCCGAACCCTGATCTTAACCTGAACCCTAACCTTAACCTCACCTTTTACTGGAGCAATCCCAACCCTAGCTCTAACCTTAACCCCCATCCTAAACCTAACCTTAACCTTGATCATAACCTTAACCCTAATGCAAGCTTCAAACTTAACTCTAACCCTAAGTCTAACCTCTTGGTTTACCCTAACTATAACCCTAACCTTGATTGTAACTCTGATCCTTACTCGAACCCTAACCTTAACCTTACCTGAAACTGGAGCAATCCCAACCCTAGCTTTAACCTTAACCCCAATCCTAAACCTAATCTCAACCCGGATAATAACCTCAGTTCTAATCCTAACCCCAATCACAATCCTAATCTTAACCCCACCTCAATCCCTGAACCTTGACCCCGATACCAACCTTAATTTGAACTCAAGCCTCAAATCTAACCTTAACCCTAACCCCTTGGGACTTAAAAAGTGGATATCAGGAATCCCACAGGTCTGAAACAAAAGTATGAGAGCCTAATTTTAACCTTGACACTGACAATCTTAATCGGTACTTTAAATTATAACCCTGGCTTCATAAAGATGTATTCTGAGGAGCCTGGGAATTAGAAGGTATGTATTGTTTGGGTAGTGTCTGGGTGTTTATCCTCTTAGAGGAAAAGGTTACTCTTATCTGTTCTTTTTCAGGGATAAACCATAACATCTTTCTTTGGGGTATTTTGCCCAATTTCCTGTAGGACTATGATGTATCAATAGGAGAAATAGAATTAGAGAACATGTGCCCGTGTATTTGGTCCTCTTGAAGGGCAATTTTCTCTTAAACCTAACCCTAACCCATCTACCTAACCCTAACCCTAACCCTACCCCTCACCCTAACCCTAACCCTAACCCTACCCCTAACCCTACCCCTAACCCTACCCCTAACCCTAACCCTAACCCTACCCCTCACCCTAACCCTAACCCTACCCCTACCCCTAACCCTAACCCTAACCCTCACTCTAACCCTAACCCTCACCCTAACCCTAACCCTAACCCTACCCCTACCCCTCACCCTAACCCTAACCCTAACCCATCTACCTAACCCTACCCCTAACCCTAACCCTAACCCTAACCCTAACCCATCTACCTAACCCTAACCCTAACCCTAACCCTCACCCTAACCCTAACCCTACCCCTACCCCTCACCCTAACCCTAACCCTAACCCATCTACCTAACCCTAACCCTAACCCTCACCCTCACCCTACCCCTAACCCTACCCCTACCCCTACCCCTCACCCTAACCCTAACCCATCTACCCTATAAGTTATAGGATCTATAGTCCCCACTTTTCATCTCTCTTCAATGAACTGAATTGATCTTCAAAGATTCTCGCCGCACCCCACCCAGCGCATATAGTGGATTTGCTGATTGTGGCACATCAAAATATAGTTGTAAAAAGAAGGAGATGTATCCAGAGCGTCTGCTAAATGACTAAAATGTAAATGTAAAAATGTAATAGACTGACTAATTTAGCAAAATGATATAATCAATAGTTAACACTCCCCCTATAGGTAAAGTATATCTACATTAAAATAAAGTTGATCAGATATTTTATATATGGTTTTGATCGTTTTTTCATTTTCATGACGGTCTTCATCCAAAACAGCCAATGTCACAGCCCTAGTAATATGTCTTCCCCTCTGTTTCGGTTTCACATGGTAACATGCTGTTCCTTTGTCTCACTCTCAGGAGTATCTGAACAGCATCCTGCAGCATGCCAAGGACTTTAAGGACTACCACCGCTCTATCTCCGGCAAGATGCAGAAGCTGAACAAGGCCATCGCCACCTGGCATACTAATACAGAGAGAGAACAGAAGAAAGAGACAGAGAGGATCGAGAAGGAGAGGATGAGGAGACTCATGGTGAGGAGGAGGAGGAGGAGGAGGAGGAGAGGAGGAGGAGGATGAGGAGGAGGAGGACTCATGGTGAGGAGGAGGAGGAGAGGAGGAGGAGGATGAGGAGGAGGAGGACTCATGGTGAGGAGGAGGAGGAGGAGGAGAGGAGGATGAGGAGGAGGAGGACTCATGGTGAGGAGGAGGAGGAGGAGATAGATGAGGAGGAGGAGGAGAGGAAGAGGAGATGAGGAGGAGGAGAAGAGGAGGAGGAAGGGTTAGAGGAGGAGAGGAGGAAGAGGAGAGGGAGGAAGAGGAGGAGGAGGGGGAGGAGAGGAAGAGGAGGAGAGGATGAGAGTTTCCCCTGTTAACCTTTAACCGCTCTGTCTGTCCAGGCGGAGGATGAGGAGGGCTACAGGAAGCTGATTGACCAGAAGAAGGACAAGCGTCTGGCGTACCTGCTGCAGCAGACTGACGAGTACGTAGCTAACCTAACTGACCTAGTCTACGAACACAAGGCAGCACAGGCCGCCAACATGAAGAAGAAGATGAAGAAGAAGAAGAGGAAGAAGAAGAAGAAGGTGAGAGAGAACCAGAAGGATATGCTTCTAGGTGTGACATCATGAGCTTGTTTTCCACAGGTCACAGTTCAAATCTGGAGACGAACTACCCAATGATGTGTCTGGGGAAGCACTGATATCACGTTAGCAATAGTATTATAGATCTGAGAGATTTAGTGTTGTGTCACTAGCAGCTTCCGTTTATTGTACCTGTGCTCACCTGTCCTGTCCTCTCTGACCCATAGAATATGGATGAGAGCGGGGAAGGGATGAGTGGCATCGGGCCTGACGGGGAGGTAAGATTACAACACAACCAACTCTAGAGACTAAATGTTGATGGTCCTTAAACATCCCTTTTCTACCAGTTTGATTGACTTCTGTAGTGGCTAAATAACTGTCTGTAGTAATAGTGTGTTGTCTCTATAGTCCATGGATGATGTCTGTAGTAATAGTGTGTTGTCTCTACAGCCCATGGATGATGTCTGTAGTAATAGTGTGTTGTCTCTATAGTCCATGGATGATGTCTGTAGTAATAGTGTGTTGTCTCTATAGTCCATGGATGATGTCTGTAGTAATAGTGTGTTGTCTCTACAGCCCATGGATGATGTCTGTAGTAATAGTGTGTTGTCTCTATAGTCCATGGATGATGTCTGTAGTAATAGTGTGTTGTCTCTATAGTCCATGGATGATGTCTGTAGTAATAGTGTGTTGTCTCTACAGTCCATGGATGATGTCTGTAGTAATAGTGTGTTGTCTCTATAGTCCATGGATGATGTCTGTAGTAATAGTGTGTTGTCTCTATAGTCCATGGATGATGTCTGTAGTAATAGTGTGTTGTCTCTACAGCCCATGGATGATGTCTGTAGTAATAGTGTGTTGTCTCTATAGTCCATGGATGATGTCTGTAGTAATAGTGTGTTGTCTCTATAGTCCATGGATGATGTCTGTAGTAATAGTGTGTTGTCTCTATAGTCCATGGATGATGTCTGTAGTAATAGTGTGTTGTCTCTACAGCCCATGGATGATGTCTGTAGTAATAGTGTGTTGTCTCTACAGCCCATGGATGATGTCTGTAGTAATAGTGTGTTGTCTCTATAGTCCATGGATGATGTCTGTAGTAATAGTGTGTTGTCTCTATAGTCCATGGATGATGTCTGTAGTAATAGTGTGTTGTCTCTATAGTCCATGGATGATGTCTGTAGTAATAGTGTGTTGTCTCTACAGCCCATGGATGATGTCTGTAGTAATAGTGTGTTGTCTCTACAGCCCATGGATGATGTCTGTAGTAATAGTGTGTTGTCTCTACAGCCCATGGATGATGTCTGTAGTAATAGTGTGTTGTCTCTACAGCCCATGGATGATGTCTGTAGTAATAGTGTGTTGTCTCTACAGCCTATGGATGATGTCTGTAGTAATAGTGTGTTGTCTCTACAGTCCATGGATGATGTCTGTAGTAATAGTGTGTTGTCTCTACAGCCCATGGATGATGTCTGTAGTAATAGTGTGTTGTCTCTACAGTCCATGGATGATGTCTGTAGTAATAGTGTGTTGTCTCTACAGCCCATGGATGATGTCTGTAGTAATAGTGTGTTGTCTCTACAGTCCATGGATGATGTCTGTAGTAATAGTGTGTTGTCTCTATAGCCCATGGATGATGTCTGTAGTAATAGTGTGTTGTCTCTATAGTCCATGGATGATGTCTGTAGTAATAGTGTGTTGTCTCTACAGCCCATGGATGATGTCTGTATTAATAGTGTGTTGTCTCTATAGTCCATGGATGATGTCTGTAGTAATAGTGTGTTGTCTCTATAGTCCATGGATGATGTCTGTAGTAATAGTGTGTTGTCTCTATAGTCCATGGATGATGTCTGTAGTAATAGTGGGTTGTCTCTATAGTCCATGGATGATGTCTGTAGTAATAGTGTGTTGTCTCTATAGTCCATGGATGATGTCTGTAGTAATAGTGTGTTGTCTCTATAGTCCATGGATGATGTCTGTAGTAATAGTGTGTTGTCTCTATAGTCCATGGATGATGTCTGTAGTAATAGTGTGTTGTCTCTACAGCCCATGGATGATGTCTGTAGTAATAGTGTGTTGTCTCTATAGTCCATGGATGATGTCTGTAGTAATAGTGTGTTGTCTCTATAGTCCATGGATGATGTCTGTAGTAATAGTGTGTTGTCTCTATAGTCCATGGATGATGTCTGTAGTAATAGTGTGTTGTCTCTATAGTCCATGGATGATGTCTGTAGTAATAGTGTGTTGTCTCTACAGCCCATGGATGATGTCTGTAGTAATAGTGTGTTGTCTCTACAGCCCATGGATGATGTCTGTAGTAATAGTGTGTTGTCTCTATAGTCCATGGATGATGTCTGTAGTAATAGGTGTTGTCTCTACAGTCCATGGATGATTTCTGTATTAATAGTGTGTTGTCTCTATAGTCCATGGATGATGTCTGTATTAATAGTGTGTTGTCTCTACAGCCCATGGATGATGTCTGTAGTGTAAGTCGCTTTGGATAAAAGCGTCTGCTAAATGGCATATTATTATTATTATTATTTATAATAGTGTGTTGTCTCTACAGCCCATGGATGATGTCTGTATTAATAGTGTGTTGTCTCTATAGTCCATGGATGATGTCTGTAGTAATAGTGTGTTGTCTCTACAGCCCATGGATGATGTCTGTATTAATAGTGTGTTGTCTCTACAGCCCATGGATGATGTCTGTAGTAATAGTGTGTTGTCTCTATAGTCCATGGATGATGTCTGTAGTAATAGTGTGTTGTCTCTATAGTCCATGGATGATGTCTGTAGTAATAGTGGGTTGTCTCTACAGCCCATGGATGATGTCTGTAGTAATAGTGTGTTGTCTCTATAGTCCATGGATGATGTCTGTAGTAATAGTGTGTTGTCTCTATAGTCCATGGATGATGTCTGTAGTAATAGTGTGTTGTCTCTACAGCCCATGGATGATGTCTGTAGTAATAGTGTGTTGTCTCTATAGTCCATGGATGATGTCTGTAGTAATAGTGTGTTGTCTCTATAGTCCATGGATGATGTCTGTAGTAATAGTGTGTTGTCTCTACAGTCCATGGATGATGTCTGTAGTAATAGTGTGTTGTCTCTATAGTCCATGGATGATGTCTGTAGTAATAGTGTGTTGTCTCTATAGTCCATGGATGATGTCTGTAGTAATAGTGTGTTGTCTCTACAGCCCATGGATGATGTCTGTAGTAATAGTGTGTTGTCTCTATAGTCCATGGATGATGTCTGTAGTAATAGTGTGTTGTCTCTATAGTCCATGGATGATGTCTGTAGTAATAGTGTGTTGTCTCTATAGTCCATGGATGATGTCTGTAGTAATAGTGTGTTGTCTCTACAGCCCATGGATGATGTCTGTAGTAATAGTGTGTTGTCTCTACAGCCCATGGATGATGTCTGTAGTAATAGTGTGTTGTCTCTATAGTCCATGGATGATGTCTGTAGTAATAGTGTGTTGTCTCTATAGTCCATGGATGATGTCTGTAGTAATAGTGTGTTGTCTCTATAGTCCATGGATGATGTCTGTAGTAATAGTGTGTTGTCTCTACAGCCCATGGATGATGTCTGTAGTAATAGTGTGTTGTCTCTACAGCCCATGGATGATGTCTGTAGTAATAGTGTGTTGTCTCTACAGCCCATGGATGATGTCTGTAGTAATAGTGTGTTGTCTCTACAGCCCATGGATGATGTCTGTAGTAATAGTGTGTTGTCTCTACAGCCTATGGATGATGTCTGTAGTAATAGTGTGTTGTCTCTACAGTCCATGGATGATGTCTGTAGTAATAGTGTGTTGTCTCTACAGCCCATGGATGATGTCTGTAGTAATAGTGTGTTGTCTCTACAGTCCATGGATGATGTCTGTAGTAATAGTGTGTTGTCTCTACAGCCCATGGATGATGTCTGTAGTAATAGTGTGTTGTCTCTACAGTCCATGGATGATGTCTGTAGTAATAGTGTGTTGTCTCTATAGCCCATGGATGATGTCTGTAGTAATAGTGTGTTGTCTCTATAGTCCATGGATGATGTCTGTAGTAATAGTGTGTTGTCTCTACAGCCCATGGATGATGTCTGTATTAATAGTGTGTTGTCTCTATAGTCCATGGATGATGTCTGTAGTAATAGTGTGTTGTCTCTATAGTCCATGGATGATGTCTGTAGTAATAGTGTGTTGTCTCTATAGTCCATGGATGATGTCTGTAGTAATAGTGGGTTGTCTCTATAGTCCATGGATGATGTCTGTAGTAATAGTGTGTTGTCTCTATAGTCCATGGATGATGTCTGTAGTAATAGTGTGTTGTCTCTATAGTCCATGGATGATGTCTGTAGTAATAGTGTGTTGTCTCTATAGTCCATGGATGATGTCTGTAGTAATAGTGTGTTGTCTCTACAGCCCATGGATGATGTCTGTAGTAATAGTGTGTTGTCTCTATAGTCCATGGATGATGTCTGTAGTAATAGTGTGTTGTCTCTATAGTCCATGGATGATGTCTGTAGTAATAGTGTGTTGTCTCTATAGTCCATGGATGATGTCTGTAGTAATAGTGTGTTGTCTCTATAGTCCATGGATGATGTCTGTAGTAATAGTGTGTTGTCTCTACAGCCCATGGATGATGTCTGTAGTAATAGTGTGTTGTCTCTACAGCCCATGGATGATGTCTGTAGTAATAGTGTGTTGTCTCTATAGTCCATGGATGATGTCTGTAGTAATAGTGTGTTGTCTCTACAGTCCATGGATGATTTCTGTATTAATAGTGTGTTGTCTCTATAGTCCATGGATGATGTCTGTATTAATAGTGTGTTGTCTCTACAGCCCATGGATGATGTCTGTAGTGTAAGTCGCTTTGGATAAAAGCGTCTGCTAAATGGCATATTATTATTATTATTATTTATAATAGTGTGTTGTCTCTACAGCCCATGGATGATGTCTGTATTAATAGTGTGTTGTCTCTATAGTCCATGGATGATGTCTGTAGTAATAGTGTGTTGTCTCTACAGCCCATGGATGATGTCTGTATTAATAGTGTGTTGTCTCTACAGCCCATGGATGATGTCTGTAGTAATAGTGTGTTGTCTCTATAGTCCATGGATGATGTCTGTAGTAATAGTGTGTTGTCTCTATAGTCCATGGATGATGTCTGTAGTAATAGTGGGTTGTCTCTACAGCCCATGGATGATGTCTGTAGTAATAGTGTGTTGTCTCTACAGCCCATGGATGATGTCTGTAGTAATAGTGTGTTGTCTCTACAGCCCATGGATGATGTCTGTAGTAATAGTGTGTTGTCTCTATAGTCCATGGATGATGTCTGTAGTAATAGTGTGTTGTCTCTATAGTCCATGGATGATGTCTGTAGTAATAGTGTGTTGTCTCTACAGCCCATGGATGATGTCTGTAGTAATAGTGTGTTGTCTCTACAGCCTATGGATGATGTCTGTATTAATAGTGTGTTGTCTCTACAGCCCATGGATGATGTCTGTAGTAATAGTGTGTTGTCTCTACAGTCCATGGATGATGTCTGTAGTAATAGTGTGTTGTCTCTACAGCCCATGGATGATGTCTGTAGTAATAGTGTGTTGTCTCTACAGTCCATGGATGATGTCTGTAGTAATAGTGTGTTGTCTCTACAGCCCATGGATGATGTCTGTAGTAATAGTGTGTTGTCTCTACAGCCCATGGATGATGTCTGTAGTAATAGTGTGTTGTCTCTACAGCCCATGGATGATGTCTGTAGTAATAGTGTGTTGTCTCTATAGTCCATGGATGATGTCTGTAGTAATAGTGTGTTGTCTCTACAGCCTATGGATGATGTCTGTAGTAATAGTGTGTTGTCTCTATAGTCCATGGATGATGTCTGTAGTAATAGTGTGTTGTCTCTACAGCCCATGGATGATGTCTGTAGTAATAGTGTGTTGTCTCTATAGTCCATGGATGATGTCTGTAGTAATAGTGTGTTGTCTCTATAGTCCATGGATGATGTCTGTAGTAATAGTGTGTTGTCTCTACAGCCCATGGATGATGTCTGTAGTAATAGTGTGTTGTCTCTACAGCCCATGGATGATGTCTGTAGTAATAGTGTGTTGTCTCTACAGCCCATGGATGATGTCTGTAGTAATAGTGTGTTGTCTCTACAGCCCATGGATGATGTCTGTATTAATAGTGTGTTGTCTCTACAGCCCATGGATGATGTCTGTAGTAATAGTGTGTTGTCTCTACAGCCCATGGATGAGAGCAGTCAGATGAGTGAGCTGCCAGTCAAAGTGATTCAGACAGAAACAGGGATGGTTCTGCAGGGACTCGACGCCCCCAAGTCCTCACAGTTGGAGGCCTGGTTAGAGATGAACCCTGGGTAAGACACATGAAAATCCTACATTATTGATATTTTCTAGTTTCAGTTGTATTATTTTATTTGACTTGTAACCCGTCATTTTCCTTCTTTTAAACTCAGATATGAAGTGGCTCCAAGGTCAGACAGTGAGGAGAGCGGCTCAGAGTTTGAGGAGGAGGTGAGTGTCTCGTCTCATTAAAGCGGACATCCCATAGAGTTAGACTCCCGACCTCTACACCGCGACGGCCCACTTCAGCCCTCAGTTGTCAGCTCCTGCAGATGTCTGACTGCTTTTGTCTTAACTTAGCTTCATTAGCCTCCCTGTCACCTTCCCCTCTTCCTATGTCCTCTGGAGTTTCTAACATACAGGGCCGTGAAAAAGTATTTGCCCCTTTTCTGATTTTTTTGATACTGAAAGTTATCAGATCTTCAGTCAAAACCTAATATTAGATAAAGGGGACCTGAGTTTACCGATAACCGTTGATATGAGGTCCTTACAGTGGAATGCATCTGTCTATAGAACATTCTTCCAAGATTCTTGATGATCATCTAGGATCTTCCAGGTGCTTTTTGGAAAACTTGAGTCAACTGTTTGGACGAGATGGGTCCCAGTTATGCCTGGCCAAAACCAAACACTGCATTCCACAGTAAGAACCTCATACCAAAGGTCAAGCATGGTGGTGGTGGTGTGATGGTTTGGGGATGCTTTGCTGCCTCAGGACCTGGACGACTTGCCTTAATAGAAGGAACCATGAATTCTGCTCTGTATCAGAGAATTCTACAGGAGAATGTCAGACCATCCGTCTGTGAGCTGAAGCTGAAGAGCAGCTGGGTCATGCAACAAGACAATGATCCAAAACACACAATCAAGTCTACATGAAAATGGCTAAGAAGCAACAAATGTGAAGTTTTGGAATGGCCTAGTCAAAGTCCAGACCTCATCCGAATCGAGATGTTGTGGCAGGACTTGAAACGAGCAGTTCGTTCACACTTGAAAACCCACAAATGTCGCTGAGTTAAAGCAGTTCTGCATGCAAGAGTGGGCCAAAATTCCTCCACAGTGACGTGAGAGACTGATCAACAACTACAGGAAGCATTTGGTTGGAGTCATTGCAGCTAAAGGTGGCACAACCAGTTATTGAGTGTAAGGGGGGCAATTACTTTTTCACACAGGGGAATTGGGTGTTGCATAACTTTCTTTATGAAATAAATGAAAGAAGTATATACCGTATTTTCCGCACTATAAGGCACACTTAAAAGCCTTTAATTTTCTCCAAAAACGACAGTGCGCCTTATAATCCGGAGCGCTTTATATATGGATCAATTGGTTAATTGGTTGATCCATGCTGGTTGTACACGCCGCTCAAGGCGCTCTGTCAAAATGTTTCAGTATGAAAAACCAATAAAAACAATTTAATAATAATGAAATGTTTCAGTACGACTGGTACACTACACAGCCGCACCGCTTGCAGCATTACGGCTACCGTTGTCAGTAAACACTGGTACTGTGCTTACTCACAGTCCCACACCACTTGTCTGTGTATAAAGACCCCAAAATGGCAGCTTTCAAGAGACACGCTTACGACGCAGAGTTCAAGCTCAAGGCTGTCGGTCACGCAGTAGAATATGGGAATAGAGCAGCAGCGAGAGAATTCAACATTAATGAATCAATGGGCTGATATATCAGTCTCAACTGTGGTCCAAGCTTTCACGAAGGCAGGAATAATCTCTAAACTGCCAGGCAACAGCAGCGACACTGACTCGGATAATGACGAGAGGGAGCCGGGCAGGTTGGATGCCGTAGTCGCCCAACTGTTCAATTCGGACACTGAAGAAGAAGAATTCGAGGGATTCGTGGACGGGGAATGAACTGAAAAGTGAGTTTTACGTGTTATACGTAACTGAACAATGTTGAGTTATGCACTAACGTTTGATTTAGTGGTATCAGACTGTTTCTTTTACTATGTGTTTACTGAATCAGGGAAAAGTTCCCCTCCACGTTTGGGAGAAGAGTGAGCAAGGCTGGGAGATATTGTTAATATGCACATTAACGTTTGAACAACGTTACCATGGGAGTGAACGGAGTTGTCAGAATGCTTAATCCAGGCTCTGTTGTAGCTGGCCGCGACCGGGAGACCCATGGGGCGGTGCACAATTGGCCCAGCGTCGTCCAGGGTAGGGGAGGGAATGGCCGGCAGGGATGTAGCTCAGTTGGTAGAGCATGGTGTTTGCAACACCAGGGCTGTGGGTTCAATTCCCACGGGGGGTATAAAAAATAATGTATGCACTAACTGTAAGTCGCTCTGGATAAGAGCGTCTGCTAAATGACTAAAATGTAAATGTTAATAAAGTTTGACTTTATCTGACTGTTTTGTTGACATTCCCTTTAGCACAGCTCCATCTAGTGGATGCATAACGCAACCCCAGTCAATCGTTTGACTATCTTCTATTCTATGCGCCTTATAATCCGGTGCGCCCTATATATGAAAACAGTTCTAAAATAAGCCAGTCATTGAAGGTGCGCTTTATAATCCGGTGCGCCTTATAGTGCGGAAAATACGGTAATTGTTGTATTATTTGTTAATTCAGGTTCTCTTTATCGAATATTAGGTTTTGGTTGAAGATCTGATAACATTCAGTATCACAAATATGCAAAAGTAGAGAACATTTGAAAGGCGGCAAATACTTTCCACGGGACTGTAGTAAAACCCATTCTGTGTGTTTCAGGATGAAGAGGAGGTCCCTGGAGTGTCTAGCCGGCCAGACTCTCAGTCTGAAGAGAAGAAGATCATCGATCCCAACAGTGACGAGTTCCCAGAGATCGTAACCAAACACATCATCGAGTAGGTCTCCCTTTCACACCCTGACCTCTGACCCCTAACCCCTTACCCAAACACATCATCGAGTAGGTCTCCCTTTCACACCCTGACCCTAACCTCTGACCCCTAACCCCTTACCCAAGCACATCATCGAGTAAGTCTCCCTTTCACACCCTGACCCTAACCTCTGACCTCTGACCTCTTACCCAAGCACATCATCGAGTATGTCTCCCTTTCAAACCCTAACCTTTGACCCCTAACCCAAGCACAACATCGAGTAGGTCTCCCTTTCACACCCTGACCCTAATTTCTGACCCCTAACCCCTTACCCAAGCACATCATCGAGTAAGTCTCCCTTTCACACCCTGACCCTAACCTCTGACCTCTGACCTCTTACCCAAGCACATCATCGAGTAGGTCTCCCTTTCACAACCTGACCCTAACCTCTGACCCCTTACCCAAGTAAATCATTGAGTTGGTCTCCCTTTCACAACCTAACCTCTGACCCCTAACCCAAGCACATCATTGAGTATGTCTCCCTTTCAAACCCTAACCTTTGACCCCTAACCCAAGCACAACATCGAGTAGGTCTCCCTTTCACACCCTAACCCTAACCTTTGACCCCTAACCCAAGCACAACATCGAGTAGGTCTCCCTTTCACACCCTGACCCTAACCTCTGACCCCTAATCCATAATCCATGCACATAATATAATAGGTCTTCCTTCACACCAGGGTTTCCGTTAGCCGGTAAATGCCAGCTTTTGGCTGGTAAAAAAATGAAAAAGCTGATTAATTAAATTGTTGCCAGCCAAATCCTCAAGCTGCTGGACATTAGTGTTGGGGGTGTAGGATAATAAATCCTCAAGCTGCTGGACATTAGTGTTGGGGGTGTAGGATAATAAATCCTCAAGCTGCTGGACATTAGTGTTGGGGGTGTAGGATAATACATCCTCAAGCTGCTGGACATTAGTGTTGGGGGTGTAGGATAATAAATCCTCAAGCTGCTGGACATTAGTGTTGGGGGTGTAGGATAATAAATCCTCAAGCTGCTGGACATTAGTGTTGGGGGTGTAGGATAATACATCCTCAAGCTGCTGGACATTAGTGTTGGGGGTGTAGGATAATAAATCCTCAAGCTGCTGGACATTAGTGTTGGGGGGTGTAGGATAATAAATTCTCAAGCTGCTGGACATTAGTGTCGGGGGGTGTAGGATAATACATCCTCAAGCTGCTGGACATTAGTGTTGGGGGTGTAGGATAATAAATCCTCAAGCTGCTGGACATTAGTGTTGGGGGTGTAGGATAATAAATCCTCAAGCTGCTGGACATTAGTGTCGGGGGTGTAGGATAATAAATCCTCAAGCTGCTGGACATTAGTGTTGGGGGTGTAGGATAATACATCCTCAAGCTGCTGGACATTAGTGTTGGGGGTGTAGGATAATAAATCCTCAAGCTGCTGGACATTAGTGTTGGGGGTGTAGGATAATAAATCCTCAAGCTGCTGGACATTAGTGTCGGGGGTGTAGGATAATAAATCCTCAAGCTGCTGGACATTAGTGTGGGGGGTGTAGGATAATAAATCCTCAAGCTGCTGGACATTAGTGTTGGGGGTGTAGGATAATAAATCCTCAAGCTGCTGGACATTAGTGTTGGGGGTGTAGGATAATAAATCCTCAAGCTGCTGGACATTAGTGTTGGGGGTGTAGGATAATAAATCCTCAAGCTGCTGGACATTAGTGTCGGGGGGTGTAGGATAATACATCCTCAAGCTGCTGGACATTAGTGTTGGGGGTGTAGGATAATAAATCCTCAAGCTGCTGGACATTAGTGTTGGGGGTGTAGGATAATAAATCCTCAAGCTGCTGGACATTAGTGTTGGGGGTGTAGGATAATAAATCCTCAAGCTGCTGGACATTAGTGTTGGGGGTGTAGGATAATAAATCCTCAAGCTGCTGGACATTAGTGTTGGGGGTGTAGGATAATACATCCTCAAGCTGCTGGACATTAGTGTTGGGGGTGTAGGATAATAAATCCTCAAGCTGCTGGACATTAGTGTTGGGGGTGTAGGATAATAAATCCTCAAGCTGCTGGACATTAGTGTTGGGGTGTGTAGGATAATAAATCCTCAAGCTGCTGGACATTAGTGTTGGGGGTGTAGGATAATAAATCCTCAAGCTGCTGGACATTAGTGTTGGGGGTGTAGGATAATAAATCCTCAAGCTGCTGGACATTAGTGTTGGGGGTGTAGGATAATAGGATGTAGGATTTTTTCTCCAAAACAGAGTAAAGACGGCCTCCAGATCGCTCCTTCTTGAGGACAAAGTAATGAGGCTGATGTGCATCAAGCGGCTCCAAGGAGTTGGACAGTTTTGACTTCCCGACAGCAGCGGCTCACTTCGAGCAGGCCAAGGTCCACTGCAAACACAAGTAAATTAGAGGCAAATGATTGTGTTGGTCAGGCCCGGTCCTAGCAGTTCTGCTGCCACCTTAGGCAATATCAGCATATGCCACCCCTGTGTCATGTATAGGATACAGATTTGGAATGGATTGATATACTACAGTAAGGATGTGTATAGGGCTCACAACTAACTTTTTGCCTCACCGTCCCGAAGTGCAGTTTCAACCGTCCCAAAATTGTATATACAGTTTTTTTGTTTTTGTTTTGATATGCCAACATGGGTCTAGGTCATTTGCAGTGCATTTAAAGTAATTGGTGTATTTCTGAGACAGATACAGACATTACATTAACTTAATTTGTTAAGAAAAAACCTTTTTGCATCTTAATGAAAACAGACTAACATCCATTAAATCAAATCAAATGTTATTTGTCACATGCACCGAATACAACAGGTGTGTGTAGACCTTACCGTGAAAAGCTTACTTACATTATTAATAATTATAATGTATTAATTGAACATGTTAACCACATGTATACAATATATCTAAGAGAGAACAATGTTAATGTGAACTGGTTACTGAATAAACTGAAGTTAATGTGCCACAGTCTCCAGAGTGGCGCAGTGGTCTAAGGCACTGCATCGCAGTGCTAGCTGTGCCACTAGAGATCCTGGTTCGAATCCAGGCTCTGTCGTAGCCGGCCGTGACCGGGAGACCCATGGGGCGGCGCGCAATTGGCCCAGCGTCGTCCAGGGTAGGGGAGGGAATGGCCGGCAGGGATGTAGCTCAATTGGTAAAGCATGGCGTTTGCAACGCCAGGGTTGTGAGTTCGATTCCCACAGGGGGCCAGTATGAAAAAATAATAATGTATGCACTCACTAACTGTAAGTCGCTCTGGATAAGAGCGTCTGCTAAATGACTAAAAATGTAAAAAATGTAAAAAGTTAGAGACATTCCACCACCAGCTGCCCCATTAAACAACATAACACAACAATATACATTACAGAACACGTGTTCCCCAGCCTTCACTTTCTCTGCCTCAGTCGCTGAAGAATGGTCGCATTGACCTTTTTGAACAGCTCCCTCAGCCCCGGTTCAGCGGGCTGCAGACAGGCTGGGAGAGAGTCAGATGTCCATTCTAATAGGCCTATTGGCCCAACATTGGAATGATATTCTAATATTCTACATTTCCATAACCTAATTCCATATGCGAAGCCTAGCCAGCCATGTCATTGTTTGAAACCTGAATGTTTTACATCTTACCTTGCTTTCAATAGCCTACAGCTAAAGTCCCACCATAGAAAAAAAGCACATTCTTTAAGGTTTTTCCTGATATTAAAAGCAGCATTTCTTCTTCTACTGTCCAAAGGTAGTAAGGCACAATCCTGTTGTTGCAACTTCAGATATTCCCTCTTTCTAAGTTTCTACCATTAGGCTGTATATCCATCTCTGTCGCATTATAAAAACCGCTGGCATCAAGTGCACGTTTGAGAACGGCGTTCTCCCGTAATAGCATTTTGAAACATTCACGCATATGGCCGAGACGAGTGAACACATTGCTGTACTTGTAATGTAAATTATTCATAGTTTATCAACTTTGAAGCTAAATGTTGTGATCCGTTTCATCAGCCTCGTCTTTGTGTTTAAACATTTTAGTATGGAACCACTGTTAGTATGGAACCACTGTTGGTATGGAACCACTGTTAGTATGGAACCACTGTTGGTATGGAACCACTGTTAGTATGGAACCACTGTTGGTATGGAACCACTGTTGGTATGGAACCACTGTTGGTATGGAACCACTGTTAGTATGGAACCACTGTTGGTATGGAACCACTGTTGGTATGGAACCACTGTTGGTATGGAACCACTGTTGGTATGGAACCACTGTTGGTATGGAACCACTGTTAGTATGGAACCACTGTTGGTATGGAACCACTGTTAGTATGGAACCACTGTTAGTATGGAACCACTGTTGGTATGGAACCACTGTTAGTATGGAACCACTGTTAGTATGGAACCACTGTTGGTATGGAACCACTGTTAGTATGGAACCACTGTTAGTATGGAACCACTGTTGGTATGGAACCACTGTTAGTATGGAACCACTGTTAGTATGGAACCACTGTTGGTATGGAACCACTGTTAGTATGGAACCACTGCTAGTATGGAACCACTGTTGGTATGGAACCGCTGTTAGTATGGAACCACTGTTAGTATGGAACCACTGTTGGTATGGAACCGCTGTTGGTATGGAACCGCTGTTAGTATGGAACCACTGTTAGTATGGAACCACTGTTGGTATGGAACCACTGTTGGTATGGAACCACTGTTGGTATGGAACCACTGTTAGTATGGAACCACTGTTGGTATGGAACCACTGTTAGTATGGAACCACTGTTAGTATGGAACCACTGTTGGTATGGAACCACTGTTAGTATGGAACCACTGTTGGTATGGAACCACTGTTGGTATGGAACCACTGTTAGTATGGAACCGCTGTTGGTATGGAACCGCTGTTGGTATGGAACCGCTGTTAGTATGGAACCGCTGTTAGTATGGAACCGCTGTTGGTATGGAACCGCTGTTGGTATGGAACCGCTGTTGGTATGGAACCGCTGTTGGTATGGAACCGCTGTTGGTATGGAACCGCTGTTGGTATGGAACCGCTGTTGGTATGGAACCACTGTTGGTATGGAACCACTGTTGGTATGGAACCACTGTTGGTATGGAACCACTGTTGGTATGGAACCACTGTTAGTATGGAACCACTGTTGGTATGGAACCACTGTTGGTATGGAACCACTGTTGGTATGGAACCACTGTTGGTATGGAACCACTGTTGGTATGGAACCACTGTTAGTATGGAACCACTGTTGGTATGGAACCACTGTTAGTATGGAACCACTGTTGGTATGGAACCACTGTTGGTATGGAACCACTGTTGGTATGGAACCACTGTTGGTATGGAACCACTGTTGGTATGGAACCACTGTTAGTATGGAACCACTGTTGGTATGGAACCACTGTTAGTATGGAACCACTGTATTTCCACATAATTCCTGTCCTATAGTGGAAATTCTCGTTTAGGTTCCACCTCCAAAGAATGAAGTAGGCTGCTAATACAGATTCAGGAATTGGGGGCGGGAACGTTGGGGGTGGGAACGTTGGGGGTGGGAACGTTGGGGGCGGGAACGTTGGGGGCGGGAACGTTGTGGTGATTTCCACATGGAGTGGATGAATTACAACAAGTAGGGCACTGACAGCTGGCTAGCATGCTAACCTTATCCAGCTGTCAGTGTAGATGGCTAGCATGCTAACCTTACCCAGCTGTCAGTGTAGATGGCTAGCATGCTAACCTTATCCAACTGTCAGTGTAGATGGCTAGCATGCTAACCTTATCCAGCTGTCAGTGTAGATGGCTAGCATGCTAACCTTATCCAGCTGTCAGTGTAGATGGCTAGCATGCTAACCTTACCCAGCTGTCAGTGTAGATGGCTAGCATGCTAACCTTACCCAGCTGTCAGTGTAGATGGCTAGCATGCTAACCTTACCCAGCTGTCAGTGTAGATGGCTAGCATGCTAACCTTATCCAGCTGTCAGTGTAGATGGCTAGCATGCTAACCTTATCCAGCTGTCAGTGTAGATGGCTAGCATGCTAACCTTATCCAGCTGTCAGTGTAGATGGCTAGCATGCTAACCTTATCCAGCTGTCAGTGTAGATGGCTAGCATGCTAACCTTATCCAGCTGTCAGTGTAGATGGCTAGCATGCTAACCTTATCCAGCTGTCAGTGTAGATGGCTAGCATGCTAACCTTATCCAGCTGTCAGTGTAGATGGCTAGCATGCTAACCTTATCTAGCTGTCAGTGTAGATGGCTAGCATGCTAACCTTATCCAGCTGTCAGTGTAGATGGCTAGCATGCTAACCTTATCCAGCTGTCAGTGTAGTTGGCTAGCATGCTAACCTTATCCAGCTGTCAGTGTAGTTGGCTAGCATGCTAACCTTATCCAGCTGTCAGTGTAGATGGCTAGCATGCTAACCTTATCCAGCTGTCAGTGTAGATGGCTAGCCTGCTAACCTTATCCAGCTGTCAGTGTAGATGGCTAGCATGCTAACCTTATCCAGCTGTCAGTGTAGATGGCTAGCATGCTAACCTTATCCAGCTGTCAGTGTAGATGGCTAGCATGCTAACCTTATCCAGCTGTCAGTGTAGATGGCTAGCATGCTAACCTTATCCAGCTGTCAGTGTAGATGGCTAGCATGCTAACCTTATCCAGCTGTCAGTGTAGATGGCTAGCATGCTAACCTTATCCAGCTGTCAGTGTAGATGGCTAGCATGCTAACCTTATCCAGCTAGCTAATGTTATCTGTTATGCTACACCATATTCAAAAGATTAGCCAGCTGTCAGTTGTCAGCCCTGAAAAAAAAAACGAAGACTGAAAAGTATTAGCACATCATATCATGTGGATTTCCCACTTTAACTGCAAATATATCATAGTTTGACAACAAAAAAACGACTTAGACTAAAATCGTTGTGCAACCTTATGGGTAAGCTATAGGCATTGTCTTTCAGCTGAAAGAAAGTGAATTTCCGCTCTTGTGGGTGTTTTAAATAGGTTCATTAACATATGTTTTATGTATCTCAGGTCTGCAAAGCAGGATGTTGATGATGAGTACACGGTGCCAGAGACTGAACTGACCATCTTCCAGCAGTCGTACTATGGAGTGGCTCACGCCATCATTGAGAGGGTCGACAAACAGTCTTCGCTGCTCATCAACGGCATGCTCAAACACTACCAGGTAAAACTAGCTCAAACACGACCAGGTAAAAGTAACTCAAACACTACTGGGTAAATCTAGCTCAAACACGACCAGGTAAAAGTAACTCAAACACTACCAGGTAAAACTAGCTCAAACACTACCAGGTAAAAGTAACTCAAACACTACCAGGTAAAAGTAACTCAAACACTACCAGGTAAAAATCTGTCCTGTATAGTACTGATCATGACCGAGAACCTAACCCACAACAAAACAACACGGCTATTTCCCTGTTCCTCCTCAGGTCCATGGGCTGCAGTGGAATTTTGTTTGTGTGTGGTGTGGGTCGAATTACTTGTTCCCTTCTCCTCTGTGTGTTTCAGGTGCAGGGTCTGGAGTGGAGGGAGTGTTAACTTCTTCTCCTCTGTGTGTTTCAGGTGCAAGGTCTGGAGTGGATGGTGTCTCTGTACAACAATAATCTGAATGGTATCCTGGCTGATGAGATGGGGCTGGGAAAGACCATCCAGACCATCGCCCTCATTACATACCTCATGGAACACAAGAGACTCAACGGACCCTACCTCATCATCGTTCCACTATCGTATGTTACCTCCCTATTATAACCCTGACCACTGACCCCTGACCCTACCTCATCATCGTTCCACTATCGTATGTTACCTCCCTTTTATAACCCTGACCACTGACCCCTGACCCTACCTCATCATCGTTCCACTATCGTATGTTACCTCCCTATTATAACCCTGACCCCTGACCCTACCTCATCATCGTTCCACTATCGTATGTTACCTCCCTATTATAACCCTGACCCCTGACCCCTGACCCTACCTCATCATCGTTCCACTATCGTATGTTACCTCCCTATTATAACCCTGACCCCTGACCCTACCTCATCATCGTTCCACTATCGTATGTTACCTCCCTATTATAACCCTGACCCCTGACCCCTGACCCTACCTCATCATCGTTCCACTATCGTATGTTACCTCCCTATTATAACCCTGACCACTGACCCCTGACCCTACCTCATCATCGTTCCACTATCGTATGTTACCTCCCTTTTATAACCCTGACCACTGACCCCTGACCCTACCTCATCATCGTTCCACTATCGTATGTTACCTCCCTATTATAACCCTGACCACTGACCCCTGCTGAGATCTCACTAGCTGTGGTTGCTGACTCGTATATGGTTGAATCATCAGCATACATGGACACATGCTTTGTTTAATGCCAGTGGCAGGTCATTGGTAAAAATAGAAAAGAGTGGAGGGCCTAGAGAGCTGCCCTGCGGTACACCACACTTTACATGTTTGACATTAGAGAAGCTTCTATTAAAGAAAACCCTCTGAGTTCTATTAGATAGATAGCTCTGAATCCACGATATGGCAGAAGTTGAAAAGCCATAAAACACGTTTTCTCAACAACAGGTTATGGTCAATAATATCAAAGGCTGCACTGAAATCTAACAGTACAGCTCCCACAATCATCTTATTATAAATTTCTTTCAACCAATCATCAGTCATTTGTGTCAGTGCAGTACATGCTGACTGCCCTTCTCTATAAGCATGCTGAAAGTCTGTTGTTAATTTGTTTACAGAGAAATATCATTATATCTGGTCAAACAATCCAAAAGTTTGCTAAGAATCGGCAGCAAGCTGATTGTTCGGATGTTAGAACCATTAAAGGGTGCTTTACCATTCTTGGGTAGAGGAATGACTTTGGCTTCCCTCCAAGCCTGAGGACAAACATGTTTCTCCAGAATCAGATTAAAGATATGACAGATAGGAGTGGCTATAGAGTCAGCTACCATCCTCAGTAGCTTTCCATCTAAGTTGTCAATGCCAGGAGGTTTCTCATTATTGATCAGCTACCATCCTCTGTAGTTTCCGTCTGAGTTGTCAATGCCAGGAGGTTTCTCATTATTGATCAGCTACCATCCTCTGTAGTTTCCGTCTGAGTTGTCAATGCCAGGAGGTTTCTCATTATTGATGGACAACAATATTTTTTCAACCTCACCCACATTAACTTGACATAATTCTAAATTACAATGATTTTATTTCATTATTAGGTATTTTATGCATTAATATGATGACTCACAGCTTGTTGTTGGCACTTCATGCCTGAGTTTGCCCACTTTGCCAATTAATAGTCATTCAAGTAATTGGCAACCTCAAAAGGTTTTGTTATAAATGAGCCATCTGATTCAATCACAGATGAAGTTCAATTAGTCTTTCTGCCCATAATTTCATTCACTCAGTACTTTGTTGAAGCACCTTTGGCAGCGATTACAGCATTGAGTGTTCTTGGGTATGATGCTACAAGCTTGGCACACCTGTATTTGGGGAGTTTCTCCCTTTCTTCTCTGCAGATCCTCTCAAGCTCTGTCAGGTTGAATGGGGAGCGTCGCTGCACAGCTATTTTCAGGTCTCTTCAGAGATATTCGATCGGGTTGAAGTCTGGGCTCTGGCTGGGCCACGCAAGGACATTCAAAGACTTGTCCCAAAGTCACTCCTGCGTTGTCTTGGCTGTGTGCTTAGGGTCGTTGTCCTGTTGGAAGGTGACCATCGGGTTCTTGGTCACCTCCCTGACCAAGGCTTTCTCCCCCGATTTCTCAGTTTGGCCGGGCGGCCAGCTCTAGGAAGAGTCTTGGTGGATCCAAACTTCTTCCATTTAAGAATGATGGAGGCCACTGTGTTCTTGGGGACCTTCAATGCTGCAGACATTTGTTGGTAGCCTTCCCCAGATCTGTGCCTCGACACAATCCTGTCTCAGAGCTCTACGGACAATTCCTTTGACCTCATGGCTTGGTTTTTGCTCTGACATACACTGTCAACTGTGGGACATTATATAGACAGGTGTGTACCTTTCCAAATCATGTCCAATCAATTGAATTTACCACAGGAGGACTCCAATCAAGTTCAATGGAATTTGATGCACCTGAGCTCAATTTCGAGTCTCATAACAAAGGGTCTGAATACTTAAGTAAATAAGGTATTTTTGGTTTTTCTACAAACCTGTTTTCACTTTGTCATTATGGGGTATTGTGTGTAGATTGCAGAGGATTTTTATTTATTTAATCATTTTCGAATAAGGCTGTAAAGTATCAAAGTGGAAAAAGTCAAGGGGTCTGAATACTTTCCGAAGGCGCTATAGTCCATGTACTGTTTATAAACACCCTGGTAGGTTGATTAATAACCTGAACCAGATTACAGGCAATGGTTACAGTGAGCAGCTTCCTCTTGAGTGTACAGCTTGATGAAAACCAGTCTATATTCAGGTCACCCAGAAAATAAACCTTTCTGCTAACATCACACACATTATCAAGCATTGCACACATATTATCCAGATACTGACTGTTACCGCTTGGTGGCCCTATAGCAGCGCCCCAAAAGAAGAAGCTTTAAATGAGGCAGGTGAACCTGCAGCTACAGGAATATGTCTCTGAACATATACAGCAGCACCTCCCCAATAGGCATTTATGTTCCTTCTGTAGATGATATATCCTTGTATTGCTACTGCTGTATCATCAACGGAATTATCTAACTGAGTCTCAGAAATGGCTAATATACAGTGGGGGAAAAAAGTATTTAGTCAGCCACCAATTGTGCAAGTTCTCCCACTTAAAAAGATGAGAGAGGCCTGTAATTTTCATCATAGGTACACGTCAACTATGACAGACAAAATGAGAAGACAAAAATCCAGAAAATCACATTGTAGGATTTTCTATGAATTTATTTGCAAATTATGGTGGAAAATAAGTATTCTTCAGTTCACTGTGTTGTGGTGTGGTGTGTTGTGGTGTGGTGTGGTGTGGTGTGGTGGTGTGGTGTGGTGTGGTGTGGTGTGGTGTGGTGTGGTGTGGTGTGGTGTGGTGTGAGAAGAATGTTGATTATGTAGAGTAGTGTGATGTGTTTCTAACATCCCAGCCTTAATCGTTCCTACATTTCAGAGTGTATATGATATATTCTT
This sequence comes from Coregonus clupeaformis, assembly GCF_020615455.1. Classification (NCBI taxonomy): domain Eukaryota; kingdom Metazoa; phylum Chordata; class Actinopteri; order Salmoniformes; family Salmonidae; genus Coregonus; species Coregonus clupeaformis. The sequence goes on from NW_025533622.1 coordinate 394,941, forward strand.
CTCTGATCTCTCTGTCCTCCAGGACTCTGTCCAACTGGGTCTATGAGCTGGATAAATGGTCTCCGTCCGTTGTGAAGATTGCCTACAAGGTGAGAGACATCATATTCATCAGTCCTTTCTTCTTCCACTCCACAGGTAGCGTTCTGCAGCGTCCCAAAAATATCTCCCTTCTGCTCAAGTGTGCACTCGTTCATTAGTTCCCACAAATCTAAATGCACTGGATTGGTGAAGGCAATGGCTTTCCTTTCAAATCAGTGAACACTGCAGACTGGGAGGAAGTAAGGATAATTGGGACATAACCTCTGTCTTCTGTCTGTCTGACTCTGCTGTGTGTCTGTGTTACAGGGGACCCCTGCTATGAGACGAGGCCTGGTGGCTCAGCTCCGCAGCGGGAAGTTCAACGTCCTTCTCACCACCTACGAGTACATCATTAAGGACAAACAGATCCTGGCCAAGGTAGGACGGAAATATCCTTTCTTTCTCTCCCTCTTACCCCTCTGCGTCCTTCACTCTCATCTTACCCCCTCCTCTATCCCAGAGATACTGTCCTCCTCTCTTTCCCTCTCCTTCTCTGCCCCTCTCCCCCTTCTCCTCTGCCCCTCTGCCCCTCTCCCCCTCTGCCCCTCTCCCCCTTCTCCTTCTCTGCCCCTCTCCCCCCTCTCCTCTCCTCCCTAACCCTCTACATGTGGCTCCACAGGAGGGTCAGGTGCTTAGCCCAAAGCCACTGATGCACTAAAACCCACTTTACCTTCTATCCCCCCACACCTTCTATACACACACACCATCCCCCCTTCCCAGATCCGTTGGAAGTACATGATAGTTGACGAGGGTCACCGTATGAAGAACCACCACTGCAAGCTGACCCAGGTGTTGAACACCCACTATGTGGCCCCACGGCGCCTCCTCTTGACGGGTACGCCACTGCAGAACAAGCTGCCGGAGCTCTGGGCCCTGCTCAACTTCCTGCTGCCTACCATCTTCAAGTCCTGCAACACCTTCGAACAGTGGTTCAACGCCCCCTTCGCCATGACCGGGGAGAGGGTGAGTGTCAAATGCATATCTACTTTACAAGGTAAAGTTAGGTGACAAACACAGTCCAAAACATACATACAATGCATCAATAACCTAGCAAAGGTAGGTGTAAGCCTGCATTACCAATGTTTCTAAATCTCTATAAATGAAAGATTTGAATTCAATGACAGAAAGGTGCAGACTGCAGCGATCACCATGTGAATAACTATAGATAATAATATGGCAGTACAGTAGATGGTGGAACGTTCTAACTGCAGAGTTGTTCTGATTCATCTTCCTGTGAAATACAACTTTTACTATGATGAAACCTATCTGCATTCATCGTTTCTCTACACTCCTCTTGTGAAATAATATGTAATATGCGCCACTGTGAAATGTATCTCTTATGTTTTCAAGAGGGAACTTCTGCCCAGCTTTCAAACGGCAATAATTAAATAAATGGAACTGAAAGTGGTGAAAAGATTTGGAGATGAGAGATACTAACCACAAATCAGCACTTTGGGCCATATTCAGTCAGACGGGCCTGTGGTAACCTTTGTCCTTGACCACACAACAGTTCATCAACCCTAGAATAACTACATGAGTAATTACAGTAGTAACTAGCTTGTTAGTAGATTAAGTTAATGGATGATCCTGATTGGTCCCCAGGTGGACTTGAATGAGGAAGAGACCATCCTGATTATCCGCCGTCTCCACAAGGTGCTCCGCCCCTTCCTGCTGAGACGACTCAAGAAGGAGGTGGAGTCCCAGCTTCCAGAGAAGGTGAGAGGGCTTATATTATACTATAGATACTTTACAGTATGTAAACCACAGATACTTGATACTGGATGATACTTGATGTATACAAACCACATACAGTTGAATTTGGAAGTTTACATACACTTTAAAACTCGTTTTTCAACCTCTCCACAAATTTCTTGTTAACAAACTATAGTTTTGGCAAGTCGGTTAGGACATCTACTTTGTGCATGACACAAGTAATTTTTCCAACAATTGTTTACAGACAGATTATTTCACTTATAATTCACTGTATCACAATTCCAGTGGGTCAGAAGTTTACATACACTAAGTTGACTATGCCTTTAAACAGCTTGGAAAATTCCAGAAAATGATGTCATGGCTTTAGAAGCTTCTGATAGGCTAATTGACATCATTTGAGTCAATTGGAGGTGTACCTGTGGATGTATTTCAAGGCCTACCTTCAAACTCAGTGCCTCTTTGCTTGACATCATGGGAAAATCAAAAGAAATCAGCCAAGACCTCAGAAAATAAATTGTAGACCTCCACAAGTCTGGTTCATCCTTGGGAGTAATTTCCAAACGCCTGAAGGTACCACGTTCATCTGTACAAACAATAGTATGCAAGTATAAACACCATGGGACCACGCAGCCGTCATACCGCTCAGGAAGGAGACGCGTTCTGTCTCCTAGAGATGAACGTACTTTGGTGCAAAAAGTGCAAATCAATCCCAGAACAACAGCAAAGGACCTTGTGAAGATGCTGGAGGAAACAAGGTACAAAAGTATCTATATCCACAGTAAAACGAGTCCTATATCGACATAACCTGAAAGGCCGCTCAGCAAGGAAGAAACCACTGCTCCAAAACCGCCATAAAAAAGGCAGGCTACGGTTTGCAACTGCACATGGGGACAAAGATCGTACTTTTCGGAAAAATGTCCTCTGGTCTGATGAAGCAAAAATAGAACTGTTTGGCCATGATGACCATCGTTATGTTTGGAGGAAAAAGGGGGGGCTTGCAAGCCGAAGAACACCATCCCAACCGTGAAGCACGGGGGTGGCAGCATCATGCTGTGGGGGTGCTTTGCTGCAGGAGGGACTGGTGCACTTCAGAAAATAGATGGCATCATGAGGAAGGAAAATTATGTGGATATATTGAAGCAACATCTCAAGACATCAGTCAGGAAGTTAAAGCTTGGTCGCAAATGGCCCCAAGCATACTTCCAAAGTTGTGGTAAATGGATTAAGGACAACAAAGTCAAGGTATTGGAGTGGCCATCCCAAAGCCCTGACCTCAATCCTATAGAACATTTGTGGGCAGAACTGAAAAAGCGTGTGCGAGCAAGGAGGCCTACAAACCTGACTCAGTTACACCAGCTCTGTCAGGAGGAATGGGCCAAAATTCACCCAACTTATTGTGAGAAGCTTGTTGAAGGCCACCCGAAACGTTTGACCCAAGTTAATCAATTTAAAGGCAATGCTACCGAATACTAATTGAGTGTATGTAAACTTCTGACCCACTGGGAATGTGATGAAAGAAATAAAAATGAAATAAATCATTCTCTCTACTATTATTCTGACATTTCACATTCTTAAAATAAAGTGGTGATCCTAACTGACCTAAGACAGGGAATTTTTACTAGGATTGAATGTCAGGAATTGTGAAAAACGTAGTTGTATTTGGCTGAGGTGTATGTAAACTTCCGGCTTCAGCAGTAGACTTGATATTTTAGGTGGAGTATGTCATCAAGTGTGACATGTCGGCCATCCAGAGGGTTCTGTACCGCCACATGCAGGGCAGAGGAATCCTCCTCACTGACGGATCTGAGAAAGACAAGAAGGTAGGAAGCAGAGATACTCACAACTAATCTTTCTAACTATTGACCCTGATCAAGCATCAGATATGTAACATTGTTATTGTGTTCCTCAGGGTAAAGGAGGAGCGAAGACCCTGATGAACACCATCATGCAGCTGAAGAAGATATGCAACCACCCCTACATGTTCCCACACATTGAGGTATGTTAGTTCTAGAACCACCCCTACATGTTCCCACACATTGAGGTATGTTACATGCTGCAACACATTGAGGTATGTTAGTTCTAGAACCATCCCTACATGTTCCAACACATTGAGGTATGTTAGTTCTAGAACCACCCCTACGTGTTCCAACACATTGAGGTATGTTAGTTCTAGAACCACCCCTACATGTTCCAACACATTGAGTTATGTTACATGCTGCAACACATTGAGGTATGTTAGTTCTAGAACCACCCCTACATGTTCCAACACATTGAGGTATGTTACATGCTGCAACACATTGAGGTATGTTAGTTCTAGAACCATCCCTACATGTTCCAACACATTGAGGTATGTTAGTTCTAGAACCACCCCTACGTGTTCCAACACATTGAGGTATGTTAGCTCTAGAACCACCCCTACATGTTCCAACACATTGAGCTATGTTAGTTCTAGAACCACCCCTAGATGTTCCAACACATTGAGGTGTGTTAGTTCTAGAACCACCCCTACATGTTCCAACACATTGAGGTATGTTAGTTCTAGAACCACCCCTACATGTTCCAACACATTGAGGTATGTTAGTTCTAGAACCACCCCTAGATGTTCCAGCACATTGAAGTGTGTTAGTTCTAGAACCACCCCTACATGTTCCAACACATTGAGATATGTTAGTTCTTGAATCCCCCTAGATGTTCCAACACATTGAGGTATGTTAGTTCTAGAACCACCCCTAAATGTTCCAACACATTGAGGTATGTTAGTTCTAGAACCACCCCTACATGTTCCAACACATTGAGGTGTGTTAGTTCTAGAACCACCCCTACATGTTTCAACACATTGAGGTATGTTAGTTCTAGAACCACCCCTACATGTTCCAACACATTGAGGTATGTTAGATCTAGAACAACCACTACATGTTCCAACACATTGAGGTATGTTAGATCTAGAACCACCCCTACATGTTCCAACACATTGAGTGACGTTACATGTTCCAACACATTGAGGTATTTTAGATCTATAACCATGCCTACATGTTCCAACACATTGAGGTAAGTTAGTTCTAGAACCACCCCTACATATTCCATCACATTGAGGTAAGTTACATGCTGCAACACATTGAGGTATGTTAGTTCTAGAACCACCCCTAGATGTTCCAACACATTGAGGTATGTTAGTTCTAGAACCACCCCTAGATGTTCCAACACATTGAGGTAAGTTAGTTCTAGAACCACCCCTACATGTTCCATCACATTGAGGTAAGTTACATGCTGCAACACACTGAGGTATGTTAGTTCTAGAACCACCCCTAGATGTTCCAACACATTGAGGTATGTTAGTTCTAGAACCACCCCTAGATGTTCCAACACATTGAGGTATGTTAGTTCTAGAACCACCCCTAGATGTTCAGACACATTTAGATATGTTAGTTCTAGAACCACCCCTACATGTCCCAACACATTGAGGTATGTTAGTTCTAGAACCACCCCTAGATGTTCCAACACATTGAGGTAAGTTAGTTCTAGAACCACCCCTACATGTTCCATCACATTGAGGTAAGTTACATGCTGCAACACACTGAGGTATGTTAGTTCTAGAACCACCCCTAGATGTTCCAACACACTGAGGTATGTTAGTTCTTGAACCACCCCTAGATGTTCCAACACATTGAGGTATGTTAGTTCTAGAACCACCCCTAGATGTTCCGACACATTGAGGTATGTTAGTTCTAGAACCACCCCTACATGTTCCAACACATTGAGGTATGTTAGTTCTAGAACCACCCCTACATGTTCCAACACATTGAGGTATGTTAGTTCTAGAACCACCCCTAGATGTTCCAACACATTGAGGTAAGTTAGTTCTAGAACCACCCCTACATGTTCCATCACATTGAGGTAAGTTACATGCTGCAACACACTGAGGTATGTTAGTTCTAGAACCACCCCTAGATGTTCCAACACACTGAGGTATGTTAGTTCTTGAACCACCCCTAGATGTTCCAACACATTGAGGTATGTTAGTTCTAGAACCACCCCTAGATGTTCCGACACATTGAGGTATGTTAGTTCTAGAACCACCCCTACATGTTCCAACACATTGAGGTATGTTAGTTCTAGAACCACCCCTACATGTTCCAACACATTGAGGTATGTTAGTTCTAGAACCACCCCTAGATGTTCCAACACATTGAGGTATGTTAGCTTAGAGTTAGATCTACCCCTACATGCAATAACACCTCTAATTCAAGTTACCAACTAATCAGTCTTCTGCTGTGTCTAGACATGACAGTTACTGTGGTTTTTGTATTCTGATCATGGAGTTCTGGTCATGGAATTCCGAACACGTCATGCATCTGTCCACATTGTGTCCGGATTCCCTGGCATATACATACTGCAAGCTGTTGAAAACACAACAACAACTTCATGGCAGTAGCTATCTACTGTAGCTAACTAGCCAGCTAACATATGTAGCTAGCCAGCAAGCTAACTACTGTAACTAACTAGCCAGCTATCTACTGTAGCTAACTAGCCAGCTAACATATGTAGCTAGCCAGCAAGCTAACTACTGTAACTAACTAGCCAGCTATCTACTGTAGCTAACTAGCCAGCTAACATATGTAGCTAGCCAGCAAGCTATCTACTGTAGCTAACTAGCCAGCTATCTACTGTAGCTAACTAGCCAGCTAACATATGTAGCTAGCCAGCAAGCTATCTACTGTAGCTAACTAGCCAGCTATCTACTGTAGCTAACTAGCCAGCTATCTACTGTAGCTAACTAGCCAGCTATCTACTGTAGCTAACTAGCCAGCTATCGACTGTAGCTAACTAGCCAGCTAACATATGTAGCTAGCCAGCAAGCTATCTACTGTAGCTAACTAGCCAGCTATCTACTGTAGCTAACTAGCCAGCTATCTACTGTAGCTAACTAGCCAGCTATCTACTGTAGCTAACTAGCCAGCTATCTACTGTAGCTAACTAGCCAGCTATCTACTGTAGCTAACTAGCCAGCTATCTACTGTAGCTAACTAGCCAGCTATCTACTGTAGCTAACTAGCCAGCTATCTACTGTAGCTAACTAGCCAGCTAACATATGTAGCTAGCCAGCAAGCTAACTACTGTAACTAACTAGCCAGCTATCTACTGTAGCTAACTAGCCAGCTATCTACTGTAGCTAACTAGCCAGCTAACATATGTAGCTAGCCAGCAAGCTAACTACTGTAGCTAACTAGCCAGCTATCTACTGTAGCTAACTAGCCAGCTAACATATGTAGCTAGCCAGCAAGCTAGCATACAAAGCTAAAGGGATTGCAAACAGGTTACCATAACTCTACTTTTTACTAGAAGAGTTTAGCAACATTTTAATTGGTCCCAGACTGCATGCAAATGTTTTGTTTGTGTCTGTTTCAATTCACACAACTCACTGTACAAGTTTTACTTAGTGAAGTCAGGATGTGTTAGCTGATAACTATGTAGATGTGCCAACTAATCACAAACTCTTAAGATTCTGATTTTCCACTATCTGCCTTGTCTCACAGGAGTCCTTTGCTGAGCACTTAGGCTTCCCGAACGGAGTTATCAGCGGGTAAGATGTTAAGATACTCAACGCTGTTCAGTTATTAAACAAAACAGGAATTTCCTTCAAAAGACTTTCCCCTCTGGGACCATAAGGTTATTTGTTTTTCTTCTCCTCCTCCCCAGACACGAGCTGTACCGTGCATCGGGGAAGTTTGAGCTGCTGGACCGGATCCTACCCAAGCTACACGTCACCAACCACAGAGTTCTGCTGTTCTGTCAGATGACATCACTCATGACCATCATGGAGGACTACTTCGCCTACCGCAATTTCCTCTACTTGCGCCTGGACGGTATGTATCCCTGACCCTAAACTTTAACCCTACCTCAACTTCTACTACCTGCGCCTCGATGGTATGACAATGTCTTAACTTTAACCTAATCCAACTGCAGTCTCCCTTACCTGCGCCTCAACAATGTTTTCATCTGTTTTCATCAGTTTATGACAGGTGTATTGAAGTACAGTGCTTGTGGTATGCGTTGCTGTGTGTTGTAGGCACCACCAAGTCTGAGGACCGTGCAGCGCTGCTGAAGAAGTTCAATGAGAAAGGTTCCCAGTACTTTGTGTTCCTACTGAGTACCAGAGCCGGGGGACTGGGCCTCAACCTGCAGGCTGCGGACACTGTGGTCATCTTCGACTCTGACTGGAACCCTCACCAGGTACACACACACACACACACACACACACACACACACACACACACACACACACACATTCTAGTTAACCCTGGCTAACCCTGTTGTTTCTCTGTTCTGATTGGCTCCCAGGACCTCCAGGCCCAGGACAGGGCTCATCGTATTGGTCAGAAGAATGAGGTGCGTGTTCTGCGTCTGTGTACGGTCAACAGTGTGGAGGAGAAGATCCTAGCGGCTGCTAAGTACAAACTGAACGTGGACCAGAAGGTGATTCAGGCTGGCATGTTTGACCAGAAGTCGTCCAGCCACGAGAGGAGAGCCTTTCTACAGGCCATACTGGAGACAGAGGAGCAGAATGAGGTTGGTCACGGTGGCGTGGGGATAAAGATTAAATGCAGTTCCTTGCAGGTATGTTGGAGATGTTCACACACACACCTTGATCCATCTAACACAACTGATCTAGAGGGTTGATCCATCTAACACAACTGATCTAGAGGGTTGATCCATCTAACACAACTGATCTAGAGGGTTGATCCATGTAACACAACTGATCTAGAGGGTTGATCCATGTAACACAACTGATCTAGAGGGTTGATCCATGTAACACAACTGATCTAGAGGGTTGATCCATCTAACACAACTGATCTAGAGGGTTGATCCATGTAACACAACTGATCTAGAGGGTTGATCCATGTAACACAACTGATCTAGAGGGTTGATCCATGTAACACAACTGATCTAGAGGGTTGATCCATGTAACACAACTGATCTAGAGGGTTGATCCATGTAACCCAGAACTGGTCTAGTGAGGAACATAAAACCATAGTGCCCAGATACAAAAAACGATTCAACCATGCTAAAACTCACTTAGCCTCATTCAAGAATGCTAAAACTCACTTAGCCTCATTCAAGAATGCTAAAACTCACTTAGCCTCATTCAAGAATGCTAAAACTCACTTAGCCTCATTCAAACATGCTAAATCTCACTTAGCCTCATTCAAGAATGCTAAAACTCACTTAGCCTCATTCAAACATGCTAAATCTCACTTAGCCTCATTCAAACATGCTAAAACTCACTTAGCCTCATTCAACCATGCTAAAACTCACTTAGCCTCATTCAAGAATGCTAAAACTCACTTAGCCTTATTCAAACATGCTAAATCTCACTTAGCCTCATTCAAACATGCTAAAACTCACTTAGCCTCATTTAACCATGCTAAAACTCACTTAGCCTTGTTCAAGAATGCTAAAACTCACTTAGCCTCATTCAACCATGCTGAAACTCACTTAGGCTCAATCAACAGTGCTAAAACTCACTTAGCCTCAGTCAACCATGCTAAAACTCACTTAGCCTCATTCAACCATGCTAAAACTCACTTAGCCTCAGTCAACCATGCTAAAACTCACTTAGCCTCGTTCAACCATGCTAAAGCTCACTTAGCCTCGTTCAACCATGCTAAAACTCACTTAGCCTCGTTCAACCATGCTAAAACTCACTGACAGAATACGGAAAACATAGTTGACATGAAACCAGTTGGTCAGTACTGAGGCCATTCCAAAGCACACAGAATGCATACCATACCGTACCATGCTATACTATATGCATCTACAATGTGCAGCTTATTCATTATCCATTTCTTATCCTCAACATGGTAGAAGCTTAAACACAACCACCTTATAATGTGAATGTTTCCTGTGTTCTTGTGTTTTTCCTTCTAAATGAAGGAGGAAGAGAAAAGTCAGGTGGCTATGGTAATTAACAACTATTATTATTATAATATTGTGGCTATGGTAATAAACAACTCTTATTATTATTATTATTATTATTATATTATTATTATTATTATTATTATTATTATTATTATTATAATATTGTGGCTATGGTAATGTTACATATTGTGGCTATGCTAATTTCAACTATTTCAACTATTATCATCATGTTATCATCATATTGTGGCTATGGTAATTAACAACTATTATTATTATAATATTGTGGCTATGGTAATTAACAACCATTATTATTATCATACTGTGGCTATGGTAATTAACAACTGTCCAGCATGCAATACAATACAGGGCCAGCATCCAATGCAGATACAGCATGCAATACAATACAGGTCCAGCATACAATACAATCCAATACAGGTATACCATACAATACAGCATACAATACAATACAATACAGGTACATCATGCAATACAATACAGGTCCAGCATACAATACAGGCATACAATACAATACAATACAATACAATACAGGTATACAAAACACTACAGGCACAGCATGCAATAGCAATACAATACAAGGCAATACACTCATATATACATATACAATCACTCTAAGCTACTGTATTTTCAAAAGTTGGCAGCCCTGATCTAATAAATTAGCAAATTCGGATTGTAAATAGCATATTAGTAGGTGGGTGTTCAAAACATACGGTTTAGAATATTAAAACAAACGCGTCCGCTAAGTGTTCATTCACAGCAGGGTTTTGCGCGAAAGGAAAAAGGAACGCTCATTTGTGGACGGGGATAGGAGTCGTCTTTCTCCGCCATTTTGTGACAACAAGAAGCGGAAAACATAGCTAGCAAAGAACTGGCTACAGAGCTCAGAATGACGAATGAGGAACCCCTTCCAAAGAAGGTTCGCCTCAGTGAATCTGACATGAAGACCCTGACCCGAGAGGAACTGTGTGTGAGGTGGAAACAACATGAAACCTATGTCCAGGTCCTGGAAGCTGTCCAGTCCAAAATATGCTGATCTGAATTGGAACAATGTGACGGGGCTGAAGGAGTCTGAGGAGAAGCTGAAGCTGCAGCAGCAGGAGGCGTCACGCAGGGGGAACATCCTGGTCATGCGGCTCGCCACCAAGGAGCAGGAAATGTAAGAGTGTACAACCCAGATCCAGTACCTCAAGCAAGTCCAACAGCCCAGTGCAGCAGCCAAGTCCAGCAGCCCAGTGCAGCAGCCAAGTCCAACAGCCCAGTGCAGCAGCCAAGTCCAGCAGCCCAGTGCAGCAGCCAAGTCCAACAGCCCAGTGCAGCAGCCAAGTCCAACAGCCCAGTGCAGCAGCCAAGTCCAGCAGCCCAGTGCAGCAGCCAAGTCCAGCAGCCCAGTGCAGCTGGGTCGTCCATGGTAGACCCGGCCATAAACTTATTTTTCCTCAAAATGAAGGGCGAACTGGAACAGACTAAAGACAAACTGGAGCAGGCCCAAAATGAACTGAGTGCCTGGAAATTTACACCAGATAGCCAGACGGGGAAGAAGCTCATGGCCAAGTGCGGGATGCTGATCCAGGAGAACCAGGAGCTGGGGAGGCAGCTGTCCCAAGGCCATTTATCACCCAGCTGGAGGCAGAGGAAGTACAGTGAGAAGCTGAAGAGCAGCCAGGATGAGTTGAACGATTTCATCATCCAGCTGGATGAGGAGGTGGAGGGCATGAAGAGCACCATCCTGGTCCTCCAGCAGCAGCTCAGGGAGACCCGTCTGCAGATCTCCCAGAACCCAGCTCAGGGAGACCCGTCTGCAGCTCTCCCAGAACCCAGCTCAGGGAGACCCGTCTGCAGCTCTCCCAGAACCCAGCTCAGGGAGATCCGTCTGCAGCTCTCCCAGAACCCAGCTCAGGGAGATCCGTCTGCAGCTCTCCCAGAACCCAGCTCAGGGAGATCCGTCTGCAGCTCTCCCAGAACCCAGCTCAGGCTGCCTCTGTTGGGGCAGGGCCCAGCAGGACTTCACCCTCCAGCTGCTCTGCCGAGCCCCCCAGCCAGGCCGAGCAGACCTTCACCCCCTCCTCCGCCCAGCCAGGGAAAGACTGCGAGAGGGTCTCCAACGGACCTAGCAACGGTAGCTCGTCCTCCCAGAGAGGTGCAGCGGCCACCCCCAGCCTGTACCGTGAGGTCAGCAGCACAGAGGAAGACTTTCCTCCGTCTCCCATGGTCTCCAGCCCCGGCGAGGGCGAGACTAAACTCTCCAACCACTCAGAGGCAGCGGGGGACCAGACTAGTGACGGTGCAGGGGGTTTTGGGAGCCAGCTGAGCACAGGGTACGAGAGCGTGGACTCCCCAACTGGCAGTGAGATGTCCCTGACGCAGCACTCGAATGACACAGACTCCAACACCGACCCCCATGAGGAAAAGGCAGTCCCGGTCGTCAAGTTTTATATGTACTTTATAATAACACGTATGTCTGTCTTTTTATACGAGACCCAAACAAAAACAATGAACACATAGTCGGTAACAGTACTGCTGTCCAGAATTAGTTTTTCCATCCTCTTTCCTTTGCCTATCGTGATACCTCTGCCAAAACCTAAAGAAAATAATTGCGTTGCTAAACCGGAACATTACGTTTAATGTATATAGATTTGAATTTAGTTTTTTGTATGATTCAAGCTAGATATTTGTAAGTCCCTCTGGATAAGAGCGTCTGCTAAATGATGTAAATGAATAAATGAGAATACAATACAGGTACAGGATGCAATATAATACAGGTACATCATGCTGTACAATACAATACTGGTACAGCGTACACTACAGGTACAGCATACAATACAATACAATACAGGTACAGCATACAATACAATACAATACAGGTACAGCACACAATGCAAAACAATACAGGTACAGCATACAATACAATACAATACAGGTACAGCATACAATACAATACAATACAGGTACAGCATACAATACAATACAGGTACAGCATGCAATACAATACAGGTACAGCATACAATACAATACAGGTACAGCATGCAATGCAAAACAATGCAATACAATACAGGTACAGCGTACACTACTGGTACAGCATACAATACAATACAATACAGGTACAGCATACAATACAATACAATACAGGTACAGCATACAATACAGATACAGCGTACAATACAGGTACAGCATACAATACAGATACAGCGTACAATACAGGTACAGCATACAATGCAAAACAATACAGTACAATACAGGTACATCATACAATACAATACAGGTACAGCATACACTACAGTACAGGTCCAGCATACAATACAATACAGGTCCAGCATGCAATACAAATAAAATGGAATCAAATGTATTGGTCACATACACATGGTTAGCAGATGTTATTGCGAGTGTAGCGAAATGCTTGTGCTTCTAGTTCCGAAAGTGCAGTAATATCTAGCAAGTAATATCTAACAGATACACAACAAATATCTAATACACACAAATCTAAGTAAAGGAATGGAATAAGAATATGTAAATATATGGATGAGTGATGTCATTATCAGAGCAGCATAGGCTAAGATGCAATAAATAGTATAGAATACAGTATATACAGATGAGATGGGTAATGCAAGATATGTAAACATTATTAAAGTGGTATTATTAAAGTACTAGTGTTCCATTTATGAAAGTGGCCAGTGACTTTCAAGTCTGTATGTAGGCAGCAGCCTCTCGGTGCTAGTGGTGACTATTTAGTAGTCTGATGGCCTTGAGATAGAAGCTGTTTTTCAGTCTCTCGGTCCCAGCTTTGATGCACCTGTACTGACCACGCCTTCTGGATGATAGTGGGGTGTCACGATCGTTGAGAGACGGGTCAGACCAAGGTGCAGCATGAAAACTGTACATGTTTATTAACTGAATAAACATACAACAAAACAAGAACCAACGTAACGTGAAGTCCTCCGGCTAAACACATACAAGCCTAAACGGAACAAGATCCCACAACTAAGGTAGGCAAGCAGGCTACTTAAGTATGATCCCCAATGAGAGACAACGAGCGACAGCTGCCTCTGATTGGGAATCACACCCGGCCAAACATAGAAATATCAACCTAGATCTGCAACATAGAAATAGACTATCATAGATCTCAAATAGACATTCACACCCTGACTCAACAAACAAGAGTTCCATAGGTCAGGGCGTGACACGGGGTGAACAGGCAGTGGCTCGGGTGGTAGTTGTCCTTGATTATCTTTTTGGCCTTCCTGTGACATCGGGTGCTGTAGGTGTCCTGGAGGGCAGGTAGTTTGCCCCTGGTGATGCGTTGTGCAGACCGCACCACCCTCTGGAGAGCCCTGCGGTTGTGGGTGGTGCAGTTGCCGTACCAGGCGGGGATACAGCCTGACAGGATGCTCTCAATTGTGCATCTGTAAAAGTCTGAGGGTTTTAGGTGACAGGCCAAATTTCTTCAGCCTCCTGAGGTTGAAGAGACGCTGTTGCGCCTTCTTCACCACACTGTCTGTGTGGGTGGACCATTTCAGTTTGTCAGTGATGTGTACGCAGAGGAACTTGAGGCTTTCCACCTTCTCCACTGCGGTCCTGTTGATGTGGACAAGGGCGTGTTCCCTCTGCTGTTTCCTGAAGTCTACAATCATCTCCTTTGTTTTTTTGACGTTGAGTGAGAGGTTATTTTCCTGGCACCACACTCCCAGGGCTCTCACCTCCTCCCTGTAGGCGGTCTCATCATTGTTGGTAATCAAGCCTACTACTGTTGTGTTGTCTGCAAACTTGATGATTGAGTTGGAGACGTGCTTGGCTACGCAGTTATGGGTGAACAGGGAGTACTGGAGGGGGCTGAGCACACACCCTTGTGGGGCTCCAGTGTTGAGGATCAGTGGAGATGTTGTTTCCTACCTTCACCACCTGGGGGCGGCCCGTTAGGAAGTCCAGGACCCAATTGCACAGGGCGGGGTTCAGACCCAGGGCCCCAAGCTTGATGATGAGCTTGGAGGGTACTATGGTGTTGAATGCTGAGCTATAGTCAATGAACAGCGTTCTTACATAGGTATTCCTCTTGTCCAATACACTACAATACAGATACAGCATACACTACTGGTACAGCATACAATACAATACAGGTACAGCATACAATACAATACAGGTACAGCATACAATACAATGCAATACAATACAGAACAGCATACAATACAGGTACAATACAATACAGATACAGCATACAATACAATACAATACAGATACAGCATACAATTCAATACAGGTACAGCATACAATACAATGCAGGTACAGCATACAATACAATGCAATACAATACAGATACAGCATACAATTAAATACAGGTACAGCATACAATGCAATACAGGTACAGCATACAATACAATGCAGGTACAGCATACAATACAATGCAATACAATACAGATACAGCATACAATTCAATACAGGTACAACATACAATACAATACAGGTACAGCATACAATACAATGCAATACAATACAATACAGATGCAGCATACAATTCAATACAGGTACGGCATACAATGTAATACAATACAGATACAGCATACAATTCAATACAGGTACAGCATACAATGTAATACAATACAGATGCAGCATACAATTCAATACAGGTACAGCATACAATACAATACAGGTACAGCATACAATACAATACAATACAGGTACAGCTCTAGGTTTGTCGCACCTGGACTACTGTTCAGTCGTGTGGTCAGGTGCCACAAAAAGGGACTTAGGAAAATTGCAATTGGCTCAGAACAGGGCAGCACGGCTGGCCCTTGGATGTACACAGAGAGCTAACATTAATAATATGCAAGATTGGCTCAAAGTGGAGGAGAGATTGACTTCATCACTACTTGTATTTATGAGAGGTGTTGACATGTTGAATGCACCGAGCTGTCTGTTTAAACTACTGGCACACAGCTCAGACACCCATGCATACCCCACAAGACATGCCACCAGAGGTCTCTTCACAGTCCCCAAGTCCAGAACAGACTATGGGAGGCGCACAGTACTACATAGAGCCATGACTACATGGAACTCTATTCCACATTAAGAAACTCATGCAAGCAGTAAAATTAGATTTTAAAAACAGATAAAAATAACACCTTATGGAACAGCGGGGACTGTGAAGCAACACAAACATAGACACATGCATACAAACACACGATAACATACGCACCATACACAAGGATTTTGTGTTATAGATATGTGTTAGTAGAGTAGAGGCCTGAGGGCATACACTTAATATTTTATGAAATCCTTTATGAATGTATAGTAATGTTTTTAAAATGTATAAGTGCCTTAATTTTGCTGGACCACAGGAATATAAAATACAGATACAGCATACAATAAAGATACAGCATACAATACAATACAGATACAACATACAATACAATACAGGTACAGCATACAATACAATATAGATACAGAATACAATACAGATACAGCATACAATACAATACAGATACAGAATACAATACAGGTACAGCATACAATACAGGTACAGCATACAATACAATACAGATACAGCATACAATACAGGTACAGCATACAATACAATACAGATACAGCATACAATACAGGTACAGTGTACAATACAGATACAGATACAGCATACAATACAGGTACAGTGTACAATACAATACAGGTACAGCATACAATACAGATACATTTACATTTACGTCATTTACGTCATCCAGAGCAACTTACAAATTGGTGCATTCACTTTATAGCCAGTGGGATAACCACTTTACAATATGTTTTTTTATTTCTTTGGGGTGGGGTAAGGGGGGGTAGAAGGATTACTTTATCCTATCCCAGGTACCAGGTATTCCTTAAAGAGGTGGGGTTTCAAGTGTCTCCGGAAGGTGGTGAGTGACTCCGCTGTCCTGGCGTCGTGAGGGAGCTTGTTCCACCATTGGGGTGCCAGAGCAGCGAACAGTTTTGACTGGGCTGAGCGGGAACTGTGCTTCCGCAGAGGTAGGGGGGCCAGCAGGCCAGAGGTGGATGAACGCAATGCCCTCGCCTGGGTGTAGGGACTGATCAGAGCCTGAAGGTACGGAGGTGCCGTTCCCCTCACAGGTCCATAGGCAAGCACCATGGTCTTGTAACGGATGCGAGCTTCAACTGGAAGCCAGTGGAGTGTGCGGAGGAGCGGGGTGACGTGAGAGAACTTGGGAAGGTTGAACACCAGACGGGCTGCGGCATTCTGGATGAGTTGTAGGGGTTTAATGGCACAGGCAGGGAGCCCAGCCAACAGCGAGTTGCAGTAATCCAGACGGGAGATGACAAGTGCCTGGATTAGGACCTGTGCCGCTTCCTGTGTAAGGCAGGGTCGTACTCTCCGAATGTTGTAGAGCATGAACCTACAGGATCGGGTCACCGCCTTGATGTTAGCGGAGAACGACAGGGTGTTGTCCAGGGTCACGCCAAGGCTCTTCGCACTCTGGGAGGAGGACACAACGGAGTTGTCAACCGTGATGGTGAGATCATGGAACGGGCAGTCCTTTCCCGGGAGGAAGAGCAGCTCCGTCTTGCCGAGGTTCAGCTTGAGGTGGTGATCCGTCATCCATATGTCTGCCAGACATGCAGAGATGCGATTCGCCACCTGGTTATCAGAAGGGGGAAAGGAGAAGATTAGTTGTGTGTCGTCTGCGTAGCAATGATAGGAGAGGCCATGTGAGGATATGACAGAGCCAAGTGACTTGGTGTATAGCGAGAATAGGAGAGGGCCTAGAACTGAGCCCTGTGGGACACCAGTAGTGAGAGCACGTAGTGCGGAGACAGATTCTCGCCACGCCACTTGGTAGGAGCGACCAGTCAGGTAGGACGCAATCCAAGAGTGAGCCGTGCCGGAGATGACCAGCTCGGAGAGGGTGGAGAGGAGGATCTGATGGTTCACTGTATCAAAGGCAGCAGACAGGTCTAGAAGGACAAGAGCAGAGGAGAGAGAGTTAGCTTTAGCAGTGCGGAGAGCCTCCTTGACACAGAGAAGAGCAGTCTCAGTTGAATGACCAGTCTTGAAACATGACTGGTTTGGATCAAGAAGGTCATTCTGAGAGAGATAGCAAGAGAGTTGGCTAAAGACGGCACGCTCAAGAGTTTTGGAGAGAAAAGAAAGAAGGGATACTGGTCTGTAGTTGTTGACATCGGAGGGATCGATGTCAACAGCATACAATACAGATACAGAATACAATACAATATAGATACAGCATACAATACAATACAGGTACAGCATACAATACAATACAGGTACAGCATACAATACAATACAGGTACAGCATACAATACAGGTACAGCATACAATACAATACAGATACAGCATACAATACAGTGTACAATACAATACAGGTACAGCGTACAATACAGATACAGTGTACAATACAATACAGGTACAGCATACAATACAGATACAGCATACATCATACAATACAGGTACAGTGTACAGCATAGAATACAATACAATACAGATACAGCATACAATACAGGTACAGCATACAATACAATACAGATACAGCATACAATACAGGTACAGAATACAATACAGAGTACAATACAGATACAGTATACATTTGTAATTATATTGTAATTATATGCCATTTAGCAGACGCTTTTATCCAAAGCGACTTACAGTCATGTGTGCATACATTTTTACGTATGGGTGGTCCCGGGGATCGAACCCACTACCCTGGCGTTACAAGCGCCATGCTCTACCAATTGAGCTACAGAGGACCACATGATGTCTCTCTGTAGTGTCTGATGTCTGTCTGTACTGTGTGTCTGTAGTGGCTGATGTCTGTCTGTACTGTGTGTCTGTAGGAGGAAGATGAGGTGCCTGATGATGAGACTCTGAACCAGATGATCGCCCGTAACGAGGATGAGTTTGAGTTGTTCATGGTGAGAAGCACGTTACATTAACAGTAGCCATTGGTCTGGTGCTTTTTAGACATTTATATATATTATTGAGTTTGAATACTGACACAATAAGACCACAATAGGGTAAAGGTTAGGTTAAATGTTAGGTTAAAGGTTGGATTAAAGGTTAGGGTAAAGGTTAAAGGTTAGGGTAAAGGTTAAAGGTTAGGGTAAAGGTTAGGGTAAAGGTTAAGGTAAAGGTTTGGTTAAAGGTTGGGTAAAGGTAAAGTTTAAGGTTAGGGTAAAGGTTAGGTTAAAGGTTGGGTTAAAGGTTGGGTAAAGGTAAAGTTTAAGGTTAGGGTAAAGGTTAGGGTAAAGGTTAGGTTAAATGTTCGGTAAAGGTTAGGTTAAAGGTTAGGTTAAATGTTCGGTAAAGGTTAGGTTAAAAGTTAGGGTAAAGGTTAGGTTAAAGGTTCGGTAAAGGTTAGGTTCAAGATTAGGTTAAAGGTTAGGGTAAAGGTTAAAGGTTAGGTTAAAGATTAGGGTAAAGGTTAGGGTAAAGGTAAAGTTTAAGGTTTGGGTAAAGGTTAGGGTTAGGGTAAAGGTTAGGTTAAAGGTTAAAGGTTAGGTTAAAATTAGGGTAAAGGTTAGGGTAAAGTTTAAGGTTAGGGTAAAGGTTAGGGTAAAGGTTAGGTTAAAGGTTGGGTAAAGGTAAAGTTTAAGGTTAGGGTAAAGGTTAGGGTATAGGTTAGGGTAAAGGTTAGGTTAAAGGTTAGGGTAAAGGTTAGGTTAAAGGTTAAAGATTAGGTTAAAGATTAGGGTAAAGGTTAGGTTAAAGGTTAAAGGTTAGGTTAAAGATTAGGGTAAAGGTTAGGGTAAAGGTAAAGTTTAAGGTTAGGGTAAAGGTTAGGGTAAAGGTTAGGTTAAAGGTTGGTTAAAGGTAAAGTTTAAGGTAAACTTTAAGGTTATGTTAAATGTTAAAGGTTAGGGTAAAGGTAAAGTTTAAGGTTAGGGTAAAGGTTAGGGTAAAGTTTAAGGTTAGGGTAAAGTTTAAGGTTAGGGTAAAGGTTAGGGTAAAGTTTAAGGTTAGGGTAAAGTTAAAGGTTAGGGTAAAGGTAAAGTTTAAGGTTAGGGTAAAGGTAAAGTTTAAGGTTAGGGTAAAGGTAAAGGTTAAGGTTAGGGTAAAGGTTAGGGTTGGGATTGGGGTAAAGGTTAGGGTTGGGGTAAAGGTTGGGGTAAAGGTTGGGGTAAAGGTTGGGTAAAGGTTAGGGTAAAGGTAAAGTTTAAGGTTAGGGTAAAGGTAAAGGTTAAGGTTAGGGTAAAGGTTAGGGTTGGGATTGGGGTAAAGGTTAGGGTTGGGGTAAAGGTTAGGGTAAAGGTTGGGGTAAAGGTTGGGTAAAGGTTGGGGTAAAGGTTGGGTAAAGGTTGGGGTAAAGGTTGGGTAAAGGTTGGGTAAAGGTTGGGGTTATAACCTAATAAAGTGTTGTTGTTTCCTCTTTAGAGTTAGGGTTAGGGTAAAGTGTTGTTGTTTCCTCTAGAGTATGGACCTGGACCGGCGGCGGGAGGACGCCAGGAACCCCAAAAGGAAGCCGCGTCTGATGGAGGAGGATGAGCTGCCATCTTGGATCGTCAAGGATGACGCGGAGGTGGAGCGGCTCACCTGTGAGGAAGAGGAGGAGAAGATCTTCGGCCGAGGATCACGCAGGAGAGGCGACGTTGACTACAGTGATGCCCTGACAGAGAAACAGTGGCTCAGGGTAGGCTGGAACATATTAACTATTTATAAAGATTAACCAAAACATAGAAACAGTGGCTCATGGTATGCCATAATCTAAGGCTTAATCTCCATAACCCCCTAGTGGTAGGGAGTTGAATAACCCTGGGGAATGGGACAACGCAGCAGAAGCCGCCAAAGGATAGCCTACCACACAGCAGAAGCCGCCAAAGGATAGCCTACCACGCTATTCAGTAAAGGGTTGTTTACAGCCCTGTGTTGGCGGCAGTAATATCTTTCCTTATATTTCCCATGCAACAAATGCGTACGGAGAATGGAGAAAGACCCACTTAGAATTTGTGTTGCCATCCTAGGGTCATGCACTACTCATAAAGCAAATGTAGAACTAAAATATTTGTCAGATGATATTTGGGCCATATTGCCAAGTTCTAGGTTCAATGTGGAGTAGTAATGTAGTCATCCTCTGGCTGTGGTTCAATGTGGAGTAGTAATGTAGTCATCCTCTGGCTGTGGTTCAATGTGGAGTAGTAATGTAGTCATCCTCTGGCTGTGGTTCAATGTGGAGTAGTAATGTAGTCATCCTCTGGCTGTGGTTCAATGTGGAGTAGTAATGTAGTCATCCTCTGGCTGTGGTTCAATGTGGAGTAGTAATGTAGTCATCCTCTGGCTGTGGTTCAATGTGGAGTAGTAATGTAGTCATCCTCTGGCTGTGGTTCAATGTGGAGTAGTAATGTAGTCATCCTCTGGCTGTGGTTCAATGTGGAGTAGTAATGTAGTCATCCTCTGGCTGTGGTTCAATGTGGAGTAGTAATGTAGTCATCCTCTGGTTGTGGTTCAATGTGGAGTAGTAATGTAGTCATCCTCTGGCTGTGGTTCAATGTGGAGTAGTAATGTAGTCATCCTCTGGTTGTGGTTCAATGTGGAGTAGTAATGTAGTCATCCTCTGGCTGTGGTTCAATGTGGAGTAGTAATGTAGTCATCCTCTGGTTGTGGTTCAATGTGGAGTAGTAATGTAGTCATCCTCTGGCTGTGGTTCAATGTGGAGTAGTAATGTAGTCATCCTCTGGCTGTGGTTCAATGTGGAGTAGTAATGTAGTCATCCTCTGGCTGTTGTTCAATGTGGAGTAGTAATGTAGTCATCCTCTGGCTGTGGTTCAATGTGGAGTAGTAATGTAGTCATCCTCTGGCTGTGGTTCAATATGGAGTAGTAATGTAGTCATCCTCTGGTTGTGGTTCAATGTGGAGTAGTAATGTAGTCATCCTCTGGCTGTGGTTCAATGTGGAGTAGTAATGTAGTCATCCTCTGGTTGTGGTTCAATGTGGAGTAGTAATGTAGTCATCCTCTGGCTGTGGAGTAGTAATGTAGTCATCCTCTGGCTGTGGTTCAATGTGGAGTAGTAATGTAGTCATCCTCTGGCTGTGGTTCAATGTGGAGTAGTAATGTAGTCATCCTCTGGCTGTGGTTCAATGTGGAGTAGTAATGTAGTCATCCTCTGGCTGTTGTTCAATGTGGAGTAGTAATGTAGTCATCCTCTGGCTGTGGTTCAATGTGGAGTAGTAATGTAGTCATCCTCTGGCTGTTGTTCAATGTGGAGTAGTAATGTAGTCATCCTCTGGCTGTGGTTCAATGTGGAGTAGTAATGTAGTCATCCTCTGGCTGTGGTTCAATGTGGAGTAGTAATGTAGTCATCCTCTGGTTGTGGTTCAATGTGGAGTAGTAATGTAGTCATCCTCCAGTAGTAATGTAGTCATCCTCCAGTAGTAATGTAGTCATCCTCCAGTAGTAATGTAGTCATTCTCCAGTAGTAATGTAGTCGTCCTCCAGTAGTAATGTAGTCGTCCTCCAGTAGTAATGTAGTCGTCCTCCAGTAGTAATGTAGTCATCCTCCAGTAGTAATGTAGTCGTCCTCCAGTAGTAATGTAGTCGTCCTCCAGTAGTAATGTAGTCGTCCTCCAGTAGTAATGTAGTCGTCCTCCAGTAGTAATGTAGTCGTCCTCCAGTAGTAATGTAGTCATCCTCCAGTAGTAATGTAGTCGTCCTCCAGTAGTAATGTAGTCGTCCTCCAGTAGTAATGTAGTCATCCTCCAGTAGTAATGTAGTCATCCTCCAGTAGTAATGTAGTCATCCTCCAGTAGTAATGTAGTCATCCTCCAGTAGTAATGTAGTCATCCTCCAGTAGTAATGTAGTCGTCCTCCAGTAGTAATGTAGTCATCCTCCAGTAGTAATGTAGTCATCCTCCAGTAGTAATGTAGTCATCCTCCAGTAGTAATGTAGTCATCCTCCAGTAGTAATGTAGTCGTCCTCCAGTAGTAATGTAGTCGTCCTCCAGTAGTAATGTAGTCGTCCTCCAGTAGTAATGTAGTCGTCCTCCAGTAGTAATGTAGTCGTCCTCCAGTAGTACTGAAGCAGGACTTTCATTCCATAGTAGCAGTTTGACAGGTGTAATTTTTAGCGATTTCTTGGGGATTAATGATTAACCATTGGAAGCAATTAAAATCACTGTTCTGAACTAATATTTATACCAAATGTTTTAGGGTCTATACACAGACCATCTATATAGCTGTACATCCATTTACATTACATTTTAGTCATTTAGCAGACGCTCTTATCCAGAGCGACTTACATCCATAGTACAGGTGCCCATGAAGGTAGTCAATTGTTTGCAGCAGTTTTTTTGCTTCATTCTATAGCTAGAGGACTGATATCTCCAGCAGTGATCAATATATTTTTTGTCTTCATCTGTGGTCTAGTGTTGTCTAGCTAGTTAGGGCCGTCTACTTTAAATACTGCCTGTCTTCCCAGTGGCCTGATTGGTGTGTGAACTGCTGACTGCTCATAACTTGCAGATTATTGTTGACACATCAACCAGGATTAAGGGGCAATTTGTGACTGTTGTGATTTTGATAATCAGTATCAGTGGCGGTCTCGTCATCAAAACTAAGACCGTCACAGAAAAGATGACTGTTCTGCCGAGTTCCTGGAGGAAGGAGTGAGAGGAGGGCTTCACACCACTCTCTCACGGAGGATCAAGGGCTTCACACCACTCTCTCACTGAGGATCGAGGGCTCCACACCACTCTCTCACGGAGGATCGAGGGCTTCACACCACTCTCTCACGGAGGATCGAGGGCTCCACACCACTCTCTCACGGAGGATCGAGGGCTTCACACCACTCTCTCACGGAGGATCGAGGGCTTCACACCACTCTCTCACGGAGGATCGAGGGCTTCACACCACTCTCTCACGGAGGATCGAGGGCTTCACACCACTCTCTCACGGAGGATCGAGGGCTTCACACCACTCTCTCACTGAGGATCGAGGGCTTCACACCACTCTCTCACTGAGGATCGAGGGCTTCACACCACTCTCTCACTGAGGATCGAGGGCTTCACACCACTCTCTCACGGAGGATCGAGGGCTTCACACCACTCTCTCACTGAGTATCGAGGGCTTCACACCACTCTCTCACGGAGGATCGAGGGCTCCACACCACTCTCTCACGGAGGATCGAGGGCTTCACACCACTCTCTCACGGAGGATCGAGGGCTTCACACCACTCTCTCACTGAGGATCGAGGGCTTCACACCACTCTCTCACTGAGGATCGAGGGCTTCACACCACTCTCTCACGGAGGATCGAGGGCTCCACACCACTCTCTCACGGAGGATCGAGGGCTTCACACCACTCTCTCACTGAGGATCGAGGGCTCCACACCACTCTCTCACGGAGGATCGAGGGCTCCACACCACTCTCTCACGGAGGATCGAGGGCTCCACACCACTCTCTCACGGAGGATCGAGGGCTTCACACCACTCTCTCACGGAGGATCGAGGGCTTCACACCACTCTCTCACGGAGGATCGAGGGCTCCACACCACTCTCTCACGGAGGATCGAGGGCTCCACACCACTCTCTCACGGAGGATCGAGGGCTCCACACCACTCTCTCACGGAGGATCGAGGGCTTCACACCACTCTCTCACGGAGGATCGAGGGCTTCACACCACTCTCTCACTGAGGATCGAGGGCTTCACACCACTCTCTCACGGAGGATCGAGGGCTTCACACCACTCTCTCACGGAGGATCGAGGGCTCCACACCACTCTCTCACGGAGGATCGAGGGCTTCACACCACTCTCTCACTGAGTATCGAGGGCTCCACACCACTCTCTCACTGAGGATCGAGGGCTCCACACCACTCTCTCACGGAGGATCGAGGGCTTCACACCACTCTCTCACTGAGTATCGAGGGCTCCACACCACTCTCTCACTGAGGATCGAGGGCTCCACACCACTCTCTCACTGAGGATCGAGGGCTTCACACCACTCTCTCACGGAGGATCGAGGGCTTCACACCACTCTCTCACTGAGGATCGAGGGCTTCACACCACTCTCTCACGGAGGATCGAGGGCTTCACACCACTCTCTCACTGAGTATCGAGGGCTTCACACCACTCTCTCACGGAGGATCTTACCTAGTTATTTACACATCATCTGATTTTGCTCTTTTGTAGCTTTGGCAACACTGAGTATGTTTAAATGCACAGTAATAATTATATATTAAACTGATTATGGCAGTAGGCAGATTATGCAATAGTCAAAATGCTTATCTTAATCAGCGTAAGGTCAAAATCGAAGGAAGCATACACCTATTAAAACACCTGGTTTCCTGAGCAATCTGTTGAAATATTAGGACATGTGTAAAGACCTTTAATCGGCGTTCCAGCGATGTGTTTGATCTGTGCATGTGCTAGCACCAGCCCAGCGAGCCTCCCTCTTTAGCGCCAGTGAAGCGAGGTCGGAACAACTAAATGTATTCATCTTAGAAGTAGTTTTTACATACAAACATTATATCAGAATCAAATATGCTTCCCAAAAATAACATGGTCGCTGTGGTAGAACGTTTATTTTGATTGCCGATTTTCTGCTCTTATCAGGGTGCCATCAGTTAGCCTGAATTTCAGATGTGTCCATGTAAACAGGATTGTTAGGGAAATCATTCTTGAAAAGCATGTAAACGTTTTAATCAAGCTATTATATTAATCTGACTGTCCACAATCGTCGCATTATTGTGTGCATTGTGTGTCTGTGCTTTCCATCCCAGTTCGCTCCTCTCCCTGTAGGCTTTATAGACGCTCCCCACCCCTTGGCTGCTCCTCTCCCTGTAGGCTTTACAGACGCTCCCCACCCCTTGGCTGCTCCTCTCCCTGTACGCTTTACAGACGCTCCCCACCCCTTGGCTGCTCCTCTCCCTGTAGGCTTTACAGACGCTCCCCACCCCTTGGCTGCTCCTCTCCCTGTAGGCTTTACAGACGCTCCCCACCCCTTGGCTGCTCCTCTCCCTGTAGGCTTTACAGACGCTCCCCACCCCTTGGCTGCTCCTCTCCCTGTAGGCTTTACAGACGCTCCCCACCCCTTGGCTGCTCCTCTCCCTGTAGGCTTTACAGACGCTCCCCACCCCTTGGCTGCTCCTCTCCCTGTAGGCTTTACAGACGCTCCCCACCCCTTGGCTGCTCCTCTCCCTGTAGGCTTTACAGACGCTCCCCACCCCTTGGCTGCAACCCTTCTAATGTAGTGTACCCTGCGTGCACAACCCATGTGGAATCCCTGGTCTCTGGCAGCGTTTAGAACTGCCAATCTGCGGTCAGGAAGGCAAAGTTCATCTCAGCTTATGCTGCCCTGATGGAGACATGGATCACTCCAGAGAACACTGCGACTCCAGCTGCTCTCTTCATCTGACTACGTTTTCACTCATAGTCCGAGAGCATCTGGTCATCGTGGTGGTGGCACAGGGCTGCTCATTTCTCCTAAGTGGAGATTTTCTCTTTTCTCCCTCTCTCACCTGTCTCTCCTCATTTGGATTCCATGCTGTCACTTATCCACCAGGTGCCCTTAGAGAGTTCCTCAATGAGCTTGACACCTTAATAAGCTCATTTCCTGACGATGACTCACCGCTCTTTGTACTTGGCGACTTCAACCTCTCGATGTCTGCCTTCAATTCATTTCTTTCCAACTCTTTCTTTCCCCTCCTTGCCTCTTTTGACGTCACCCTTTCCCAATCCCATCCCACTCACAAGGCAGGCAATATGCTTGACCTCATCTTTACTAGAGGCTGCTCGCCTGCTAATCTCACTGCAACCCCCCTCCAGGTCTCTGATCACTACTTTGTTTCCTTTTCTGTCTCCCTTTCCTCCAACCCTAACCACTCAGCCCCAACACAGATGGTCATGGCCCGTCGCAATCTTCGCTCTCTGTCTCCCACTACTCTCTCCTCTTCTATCCTATCATATCTCCCTTCTGTTAAATCCTTCTCCCTCCTGTCTCCTGACTCTGCCTCATCGACCCTAGTCTCCTCCATTTCCGCATCCTATGACTCTCACTGTCCCATTTACTCCCGGCCGGCTCCGCCCTCCCCTCCTGCTCCGTGGCTGAGTGACTCATTGCGAGCTTACAGAACAGGGCTGAGTGACTCATTGTGAGCTTACAGAACAGGGCTGAGTGACTCATTGCGAGCTTACAGAACAGGGCTGAGTGACTCATTGCGAGCTTACAGAACAGGGCTGAGTGACTCATTGCGAGCTTACAGAACAGGGCTGAGTGACTCATTGTGAGCTTACAGAACAGGGCTGAGTGACTCATTGCGAGCTTACAGAACAGGGCTGAGTGACTCATTGCGAGCTTACAGAACAGGGCTGAGTGACTCATTGTGAGCTTCCAGAACAGGGCTGAGTGACTCATTGTGAGCTTACAGAACAGGGCTGAGTGACTCATTGTGAGCTTCCAGAACAGGGCTGCGGGCAGCTGAGTGACTCATTGTGAGCTTCCAGAACAGGGCTGAGTGACTCATTGTGAGCTTACCGAACAGGGCTGAGTGACTCATTGTGAGCTTCCAGAACAGGGCTGAGTGACTCATTGTGAGCTTCCAGAACAGGGCTGAGTGACTCATTGTGAGCTTCCAGAACAGGGCTGAGGGCAGCTGAGCGAAAATGGAGGGAAACTAAACTTCCGGAGGACCTATCATCCTGTCACTCCCTCCTCTCTACTGTCTCTTCCTCTGTATCTGCTGCTAAAGCCATCCTTTCACTCCCTCCTCTCTACCTCCTCTTCCTCTGTATCTGCTGCTAAAGCCATCCTTTCACTCCCTCCTCTCTACCTTCTCTTCCTCTGTATCTGCTGCTAAAGCCATCCTTTCACTCCCTCCTCTCTACCTTCTCTTCCTCTGTATCTGCTGCTAAAGCCATCCTTTCCCTCCCTCCTCTCTACCTCCTCTTCCTCTGTATCTGCTGCTAAAGCCATCCTTTCACTCCCTCCTCTCTACCTTCTCTCCTCTGTATCTGCTGCTAAAGCCATCCTTTCCCTCCCTCCTCTCTACCTTCCCTTCCTCTGTATCTGCTGCTAAAGCCATCCTTTCACTCCCTCCTCTCTACCTCCTCTTCCTCTGTATCTGCTGCTAAAGCCATCCTTTCACTCCCTCCTCTCTACCTTCCCTTCCTCTGTATCTGCTGCTAAAGCCATCCTTTCACTCCCTCCTCTCTACCTTCTCTTCCTCTGTATCTGCTGCTAAAGCCATCCTTTCACTCCCTCCTCTCTACCTTCTCTTCCTCTGTATCTGCTGCTAAAGCCATCCTTTCACTCCCTCCTCTCTACCTTCTCTTCCTCTGTATCTGCTGCTAAAGCCATCCTTTCCTCCCTCCTCTCTACCTTCTCTTCCTCTGTATCTGCTGCTAAAGCCATCCTTTCCCTCCCTCCTCTCTACCTTATCTTCCTCTGTATCTGCTGCTAAAGCCATCCTTTCCCTCCCTCCTCTCTACCTTCTCTTCCTCTGTATCTGCTGCTAAAGCCATCCTTTCCTCCCTCCTCTCTACCTTCTCTTCCTCTGTATCTGCTGCTAAAGCCATCCTTTCACTCCCTCCTCTCTACCTTCTCTTCCTCTGTATCTGCTGCTAAAGCCATCCTTTCACTCCCTCCTCTCTACCTTCTCTTCCTCTGTATCTGCTGCTAAAGCCATCCTTTCACTCCCTCCTCTCTACCTTCTCTTCCTCTGTATCTGCTGCTAAAGCCATCCTTCCACTCCCTCCTCTCTACCTTCTCTTCCTCTGTATCTGCTGCTAAAGCCATCCTTTCACTCCCTCCTCTCTACCTTCTCTTCCTCTGTATCTGCTGCTAAAGCCATCCTTTCACTCCCTCCTCTCTACCTTCTCTTCCTCTGTATCTGCTGCTAAAGCCATCCTTTCACTCCCTCCTCTCTACTGTCTCTTCCTCTGTATCTGCTGCTAAAGCCATCCTTTCCCTCCCTCCTCTCTACCTTCTCTTCCTCTGTATCTGCTGCTAAAGCCATCCTTTCCCTCCCTCCTCTCTACCTTCTCTTCCTCTGTATCTGCTGCTAAAGCCATCCTTTCACTCCCTCCTCTCTACCTTCTCTTCCTCTGTATCTGCTGCTAAAGCCATCCTTTCACTCCCTCCTCTCTACCTTCTCTTCCTCTGTATCTGCTGCTAAAGCCATCCTTTCACTCCCCTCCTCTCTACCTTCTCTTCCTCTGTATCTGCTGCTAAAGCCATCCTTTCACTCCCTCCTCTCTACCTTCTCTTCCTCTGTATCTGCTGCTAAAGCCATCCTTTCACTCCCTCCTCTCTACCTTCTCTTCCTCTGTATCTGCTGCTAAAGCCATCCTTTCACTCCCTCCTCTCTACCTTCTCTTCCTCTGTATCTGCTGCTAAAGCCATCCTTTCACTCCCTCCTCTCTACCTTCTCTTCCTCTGTATCTGCTGCTAAAGCCATCCTTTCACTCCCTCCTCTCTACCTTCTCTTCCTCTGTATCCGCTGCTAAAGCCACTTTCTACCACTCTAAATGTTAAGCTGCTGCCTCTAACCCTAGGAAACTCTTTTCCACCTTCTCCTCCCTTCTTAATCCTCCACCTCCTTAATCCTCCACCTCCAACCACTTTTAAACAAAGTTGACAACTTCCGCTCCTCATTCACTCAGCCTATTGAGTCCACTGGTCCCACTCACACAGAACTACCCTACGACTTGACCTCTTTCTCCCCTCTCTCTCCAGATGAAATCCTGCGACTAGTGAGGTCTGACCGCCCGACAACCTGCCCACTCGACCCCATCCCCTCCTCCCTTCTCCAGACCATCTCTGGAGACCTTCTTCCATTCCTCACTTCCCTCATCAACTTATCCCTGACCACTGGCTGTGTCTCTGATTTCAGAATGGACCGAGTCGCTCCCCTTCTCAAGAAACCAACAATTGACTCCTCTGATGTAATACAAAAACTACAGACCAGTATCACTTTTTTGTTTTCTTTCCAAAACACTTGAGCGTGCTGTCTCTGACCAACTCTCTCGCTCTCAGAACAATCTTCTTGACCCTAACCAGTCAGGCTTCATGATGGGTCACTCAACCGAGACCGCTCTCACTACTGGTGTCCCCCAGGGCTCGGTTCTAGATCCTCTCCTCTTCTCTCTGCTCCGTCATATCCTCACATGGTCTCTCCTATCATTGCTGTGCGGATAACACTCAACTACACTCTTCCTTCCCCCCTTCAGACATCCAGGTGGCGACACGCTTCTCTGCATACTTGGCAGATATCTCAGCTTGGATGTCAGCCCACCACCTCAAGCTCAACCTCGACAAGACAGAGCTGCTCTTCCTCCCGGGGAAGGCCTGCCCTCTCCATCACGGTTGACAACTCCACTGTGTCCCCCTCCCAAAGTGCAAAGAACCTTGGCGTGACCCTGGACAACATCCTGTTGTTCTCTGCAAACATCAAAGCAGTGACTCGCTCCTGCAGGGTCATGCTCTACAACACCCCTATAGTACGACCCTACCTCACACAGGAAACGGCACAGGTCCTAATCCAGGCACTTGTCATCTCCCATCTGGACTATTGCAACTCTGTGTTGGCTGGGCTCCCAGCATGTGCCATCAAACCCCTGAAACGTACACTATATATACAAAAGTATGTGAACACCCCTACAAATTAGTTGATTCGGCTATTTCAGCCAAACCTGTTGCTGACAGGTCTATAAAATCGAGCACACAGCCATGCAATCTCCATAGACCAACATTGGCAGTAGAATGGCCTTACTGAAGAGCTCAGTGACTTTCAACGTGGCACCGTCATAGGATGCCACCTTTCCAACAAGTCAGTTCGTCAAGTTTCTGCCCTGCAAGAGCTGCCCCCGGTCAACTGTAAGTGTTGTTATTGGGAAATGGAAACGTCTAGGAGCAACAACGGCTCAGCCATGAAGTGGTAGGCCACACAAGCTCACAGAACGGGACACGTAGTGCGTAAAAACCTTCTGTCCTCGGTTGCAACACTCACTACCGAGTTCCAAACTGTCTCTGGAAGCAACGTTAGAACAAGAACTGTTAATCAGGAGCTTCATGAAATGGGTTTCCATGGCCGAGCAGCTGCACACAAGCCTAAGATCACCATGAACAATGCCAAGCGTCGGCTGGAGTGGTGTAAAGCTCGCCGCCATTGGACTTTGGAGCAGTGGAAATGCGTTCTCTGGAGTGTTGAATCACGCTTCACCATCTGGCAGTCCGATGGACAAATCTGAGTTTAACGGATGCCAGGAGAACGCTACCTGCCCGAATGCGTAGTGCCAACTGTAAAGATTAGTGGAGCAGGAATAATGGCCTGGGGCTGTTTTTCATGGTTCGGGCTAGGCCACTTAGTTCCTGTGAAGGGCAATCTTAACACTACAGCATACAATGACATTCCTATTTCTGCATGACAATGCACCCGTGCACACAGCGAGGTCCATACAGAAATGGTTTGTCGAGATCGGTGTGGAAGAACTTGACTGGCCTGCATAGAGCCTTCACCTCAACCCCATTGAACACCTTTGGGATGAATTGGAACACCAACAGCGAGCCAGACCTAATTGCCGAACGTCAGGTCCCGACCTCACTAATGCTCTTGTGGCTGAATGGAAGCAAGTCCCTGCAGCAATGTTCCAATATCTAGTGGAAAGCCTTCCCAGAAGAGTGGAGGCTGTTATAGCAGCAAAGGGGGGACCAACTCCATATTAATGCCCATGATTTTGGAATAAGATGTTCGACGAGCAGGTGTCCACATACTTTTTTCCCCACTTATGTTTGGTCGTAGTGTATCTACAATACAAAATCCATGTGTACGTGTGTGTATAGTGCGTATGTTATCGTGTGTGTATGCGTGTCTGTGCCTGTGTTTGTGTTGCTTCACAGTCTGTTCCATAAGGTGGATTTATATCTGTTTTTTCAATCTGATTCTACTGCTTCTATTTTTTCAACTGTGCTGTGATGTTTCACAAAAGCTCTCAACCTTTCTATTCCCATAGTTTCTACAGATTGTAAATGAAAGATAACACATTTTGATAAGATTATTATTATATTATTGATTGATTGACTATGAATTTTTAAATCACCCAGCAGTGCTATTTGCAGAGTTAGCTCCAGGTAAATGTTGCAATTCTTCAGCCATTCCTGGACCTGCGACCAAAAACAAGCTACATATGGACAGTACCATATTTAGTCAGCCACCAATTGTGCAAGTTCTCCCACTTAAAAAGATGAGAGAGGCCTGTAATTTTCATCATAGGTACACGTCAACTATGACAGACAAAATGAGAATTTCTTTTCCAGAAAATCACATTGTAGGATTTTTAATGAATTTATTTGCAAATTATGGTGGAAAATAAGTATTTGGTCAATAACAAAAGTTTCTCAATACTTTGTTATATACCCGTTGTTGGCAATGACACAGGTCAAACGTTTTCTGTAAGTCTTCACAAGGTTTTCACACACTGTTGCTGGTATTTTGGCCCATTCCTCCATGCAGATCTCCTCTAGAGCAGTGATGTTTTGGGGCTGTCGCTGGGCAACACAGACTTTCAACTCCCTCCAAAGATTTTCTATGGGGTTGAGATCTGGAGACTGGCTAGGCCACTCCAGGACCTTGAAATGCTTCTTACGAAGCCACTCCTTCGTTGCCCGGGCGGTGTGTTTGGGATCATTGTCATGCTGAAAGACCCAGCCACGTTTCATCTTCAATGCCCTTGCTGATGGAAGGAGGTTTTCACTCAAAATCTCACGATACATGGCCCCATTCATTCTTTCCTTTACACGGATCAGTCGTCCTGGTCCCTTTGCAGAAAAAACAGCCCCAAAGCATGATGTTTCCACCCCCATGCTTCACAGTAGGTATGGTGTTCTTTGGATGCAACTCAGCATTCTTTGTCCTCCAAACACGACAAGTTGAGTTTTTACCAAAAAGTTCTATTTTGGTTTCATCTGACCATATGACATTCTCCCAATCCTCTTCTGGATCATCCAAATGCACTCTAGCAAACTTCAGACGGGCCTGGACATGTACTGGCTTAAGCAGGGGGACACGTCTGCACTGCAGGATTTGAGTCCCTGGCGGCGTAGTGTGTTACTGATGGTAGGCTTTGTTACTTTGGTCCCAGCTCTCTGCAGGTCATTCACTAGGTCCCCCCGTGTGGTTCTGGGATTTTTGCTCACCGTTCTTGTGATCATTTTGACCCCACGGGGTGAGATCTTGCGTGGAGCCCCAGATCGAGGGAGATTATCAGTGGTCTTGTATGTCTTCCATTTCCTAATAATTGCTCCCACAGTTGATTTCTTCAAACCAAGCTGCTTACCTATTGCAGATTCAGTCTTCCCAGCCTGGTGCAGGTCTACAATTTTGTTTCTGGTGTCCTTTGACAGCTCTTTGGTCTTGGCCATAGTGGAGTTTGGAGTGTGACTGTTGATTTCATTAAAAATCCTACAATGTGATTTTCTGGATTTTTTTGGGTCAATTTGTCTGTCATAGTTGACGTGTACCTATGATGAAATTTACAGGCCTCTCTCATCTTTTTAAGTGGGAGAACTTGCACAATTGGTGGCTGACTAAATACTTTTTTTCCCCACTGTATATATATATATATAACATTATATTGGTTGCAATAATTCTGTTTTGAATCCAGCGTTGTTTTGTGTATCAGTTCATAAACCCTGTTGCCATGGAATCAGTACATCAAACATCTCTTCCCAACTATCTATAGCACAGCTGTCCGTTTTTTGGTCCTTAATTGAAACTGATATACTTTTTTATTTATCCAAGTTTTCTTTAGCCAATTTTGGTCTTTAATGCCGGGCCGACAGACAAGTTCCTTACTTTCTCCCCCTTCCACTTGCCTCTTCCATTTTTGCGGTAATGCTGCAATTAGTTGGTTGTAATTTTGAGTAGAGCAGACATTTCCATATATATAAAGATTATACCTTTTTCAAAGATTTTTTCCAGAAATATTGTTTTTATCAATTAGTTTATTTGAGTTCAACCATTATATTTGTTGTAATATTTGTTCTGTCTTTTCTGATGGATTAAACTGAAATTGCAACCAACTTTCTATGGCTTGTTTTAAAAAAAAAAAAGCAATGTTTTTTAGATTATTTCATTTTCAAATAACCGAAAGTGAGAGGTTGTAATCTGAATAAAGGGAAAAAGGCCATTCTTGAACATGGGGTGAGACATTCTTAGTAATCTGCTAGAAAACTAGTTCTGATTGAAGTATAACTTTTGTATGACTGAAGCTTTTAGTGAGAGGTCTAATGCTTTAATATTTAATAATTTCTGCCCTCCGAATTCATATTCAGGTGCTAGGTGTAGGCAGGGCCAGGTTGCTAGGTGTAGGCAGGGCCAGGTTGCTAGGTGTAGGCAGGGCCAGGTTGCTAGGTGTAGGCAGGGCCAGGTTGCTAGGTGTAGGCAGGGCCAGGTTGCTAGGTGTAGGCAGGGCCATCAGCAAATAGGTAAACTGGGATATGACTAAAGGGTTAATCAGGGTGATTTTTCCACAAACAGACAGGTATTTTCTACACAGTAATGTAAAAGTTGTATTTTTTATTGATCCAATACGTAATATGGTACACTTATCGTAATTTGGTTGTAACCCAGAAAGATTAGAAAAAGTATCTAGATAATCTATGAGGCTGTGGAGGGATCCAAATTGTGGATTTAAAAGAAAACATGAATCATCAGCGTACAATGACACATTTGTTTTTAAGCCCTGGATTTCTAGGCCCTTGATATTATTGTTGGATCTAATTTTAATAGCTAACATTTCGATGGCCATATTAAATAGATATGCCGATAGTGGACAACCTTGTTTTACTCCTCTTGACAGTTTAAAACTTTCTCAGAAGTAGCCATTATTTACTATTTTAAAATTCCACCGATTGACTCACTCTCCAACTCTAGTTACCCTACCTCTCAAGGTCAAGATATCTCAGCATGTAGAGAGACAGACAGGCAGACGGACGGACAGACAGACAGACGGGCGGACGGACGGACGGACAGACAGGAGGGAGGGAGGGAGGGAGGGAGGGAGGGAGGGAGGGAGGGAGGTGGCTGAGACAGACAGACAGACAGACGGGAGGGAGGGGGGTATGGCTATATGGCTGAGACAGACAGGAGGGAGGGAGGGAGGGAGGTATGGCTATATGGCTGAGACAGACAGGAGGGAGGGGGGGGTATGGCTATATGGCTGAGACAGACAGGAGGGAGGGAGGGAGGTATGGCTATATGGCTGAGACAGACAGGAGGGAGGGAGGGAGGTATGGCTATATGGCTGAGACAGACAGGAGGGAGGGGGGTATGGCTATATGGCTGAGACAGACAGGAGGGAGGGAGGGGGGTATGGCTATATGGCTGAGACAGACAGGAGGGAGGGAGGGGGGTATGGCTATATGGCTGAGACAGACAGGAGGGAGGGGGGTATGGCTATATGGCTGAGACAGACAGGAGGGAGGGAGGAGGGAGGTATGGCTATATGGCTGAGACAGACAGGAGGGAGGGGAGGGGGTATGGCTATATGGCTGAGACAGACAGGAGGGAGGGGGGTATGGCTATATGGCTGAGACAGACAGGAGGGAGGGAGGGGGGTATGGCTATATGGCTGAGACAGACAGGAGGGAGGGAGGTATGGCTATATGGCTGAGACAGACAGGAGGGAGGGAGGGAGGGAGGGAGGGAGGGAGGTATGGCTATATGGCTGAGACAGACAGGAGGGAGGGAGGGAGGTATGGCTATATGGCTGAGACAGACAGGAGGGAGGGGGGTATGGCTATATGGCTGAGACAGACAGGAGGGAGGGGGTATGGCTATATGGCTGAGACAGACAGGAGGGAGGGGAGGTATGGCTATATGGCTGAGACAGACAGGAGGGAGGGGGGTATGGCTATATGGCTGAGACAGACAGGAGGGAGGGAGGTATGGCTATATGGCTGAGACAGACAGGAGGGAGGGGGGTATGGCTATATGGCTGAGACAGACAGGAGGGAGGGAGGGAGGTATGGCTATATGGCTGAGACAGACAGGAGGGAGGGAGGTATGGCTATATGGCTGAGACAGACAGGAGGGAGGGAGGTATGGCTATATGGCTGAGACAGACAGGAGGGAGGGAGGGAGGGGGGTATGGCTATATGGCTGAGACAGACAGGAGGGAGGGAGGGAGGGAGGGAGGTATGGCTATATGGCTGAGACAGACAGGAGGGAGGGAGGGAGGTATGGCTATATGGCTGAGACAGACAGGAGGGAGGGGGGTATGGCTATATGGCTGAGACAGACAGGAGGGAGGGAGGGAGGTATGGCTATATGGCTGAGACAGACAGGAGGGAGGGAGGTATGGCTATATGGCTGAGACAGACAGGAGGGAGGGAGGTATGGCTATATGGCTGAGACAGACAGGAGGGAGGGAGGGAGGGAGGGGGGGTATGGCTATATGGCTGAGACAGACAGGAGGGAGGGAGGGAGGGAGGGAGGTATGGCTATATGGCTGAGACAGACAGGAGGGAGGGAGGGAGGTATGGCTATATGGCTGAGACAGACAGGAGGGAGGGGGGTATGGCTATATGGCTGAGACAGACAGGAGGGAGGGAGGTATGGCTATATGGCTGAGACAGACAGGAGGGAGGGAGGTATGGCTATATGGCTGAGACAGACAGGAGGGAGGGAGGGAGGGAGGTATGGCTATATGGCTGAGACAGACAGGAGGGAGGGAGGGAGGTATGGCTATATGGCTGAGACAGACAGGAGGGAGGGGGTATGGCTATATGGCTGAGACAGACAGGAGGGAGGGAGGGGGGTATGGCTATATGGCTGAGACAGACAGGAGGGAGGGGGGTATGGCTATATGGCTGAGACAGACAGGAGGGAGGGGGGTATGGCTATATGGCTGAGACAGACAGGAGGGAGGGAGGGAGGGAGGTATGGCTATATGGCTGAGACAGACAGGAGGGAGGGAGGGAGGTATGGCTATATGGCTGAGACAGACAGGAGGGAGGGAGGGGGGTATGGCTATATGGCTGAGACAGACAGGAGGGAGGGAGGTATGGCTATATGGCTGAGACAGACAGGAGGGAGGGGGTATGGCTATATGGCTGAGACAGACAGGAGGGAGGGGGGTATGGCTATATGGCTGAGACAGACAGGAGGGAGGGAGGGAGGGAGGTATGGCTATATGGCTGAGACAGACAGGAGGGAGGGAGGTATGGCTATATGGCTGAGACAGACAGGAGGGAGGGGGGTATGGCTATATGGCTGAGACAGACAGGAGGGAGGGAGGTATGGCTATATGGCTGAGACAGACAGGAGGGAGGGGGGTATGGCTATATGGCTGAGACAGACAGGAGGGAGGGAGGTATGGCTATATGGCTGAGACAGACAGGAGGGAGGGGGGGTATGGCTATATGGCTGAGACAGACAGGAGGGAGGGAGGTATGGCTATATGGCTGAGACAGACAGGAGGGAGGGAGGTATTGCTATATGGCTGAGACAGACAGGAGGGAGGGGGGTATGGCTATATGGCTGAGACAGACAGGAGGGAGGGAGGTATGGCTATATGGCTGAGACAGACAGGAGGGAGGGAGGGAGGTATGGCTATATGGCTGAGACAGACAGGAGGGAGGGAGGTATGGCTATATGGCTGAGACAGACAGGAGGGAGGGAGGGAGGTATGGCTATATGGCTGAGACAGACAGGAGGGAGGGAGGGAGGGAGGTATGGCTATATGGCTGAGACAGACAGGAGGGAGGGAGGGAGGTATGGCTATATGGCTGAGACAGACAGACAGGAGGGAGGGGGGTATGGCTATATGGCTGAGACAGACAGGAGGGAGGGAGGTATGGCTATATGGCTGAGACAGACAGGAGGGAGGGGGGTATGGCTATATGGCTGAGACAGACAGACAGACAGACAGATAGGAGGGAGGGAGGGGGGTATGGCTGTGTATGGCTGAGACAGACGGACAGACAGACAGACAGGAGGGAGGGAGGTATGGCTATATGGCTGAGACAGACGGACAGACAGACAGACAGGAGGGAGGGGGGTATGGCTGTATATGGCTGAGACTTGCAGGGTTACATGGCTGTCTTACAGTTTTCACTAGTGGGGTACATTCACACAACGGTTAGTACAAAACTACAAACAGATAATTAAAAAGGCCGTTGCATCAAAACTCCAAACAGATCATCAAAAAGGCAGTTGCTTCAAAACTCCAAACAGATCATCCAAAAGGCAGTTGCTTCAAAACTCCAAACAGATCATCAAAAAGGCAGTTGCTTCAAAACTCAAAACAGATCATCAAAAAGGCAGTTGCTTCAAAACTCAAAACTCATTTTCAATTGACTAAGTACAACACACAACATGAGTCACTTTTTCACCAAACTTAATCAGTGTTTCATCAAGAAATACATGTTTCACATTGCAATACATGTTCATATACACTGAGTGTACAAAACATTAGGAACACCTTCCTAATATTGAGTTGCACCCTCTTTTGCCCTCAGAACAACCTCAATTAGTCAGGGCATGGACTCTACAAGGTGTCAAAAGAGTTCCACAGGAATGCTGGCCCATGTTGACTCCAATGCTTCCCACAGTTGTGTCAAGTTGGCTGGATGTCCTTTGGGTGGTGGACCATTCTTGATACACACGGGAATCTGTTGAGCGTGAAAAACCCAGCAGCGTTGCAGTTCTTGACACACTCAAACCGATGCGCCTGGCACCTACTACCATACCCCGTTCAAAGGCACTTCAATGTTTTGTCTTGCCCATTCACCTTCTGAACGGCACTCATACATAATCCATGTCTCAATTGTCTCAAGGCTTAAAAATCCTTCTTTAACCTGTCTCCTCCCCTTCATCTACACTGATTGAAGTGGATTTAACAGGTGACATCAATAAGGGATCATAGCTTTCACCTGGATTCACCTGGTCAGTCTGTCATGGAAAGAACAGGTGTTCTTAATGTTTTGTACACTCAGTGTATTTACACATCAGTTACACAAAACATGAAAAGCGAAACACAAAACATGAAAAGCAAAACACAATCATCAAGCACATTATTCAGTAAAAAAGGCCCTCTAACATACAGTATATAACATATAACATACACTGCATTCGGAAAGTATTCAGACCCCTGGACTTTTGGGGCATTTTGTTACATTACAGCCTTATTATTAAATTTAAAACATTTCCTCATCAATCTACACACTACCCCATAATAAAAAATGAAAAACTGAAATATCACATTTACATACGTATTCATACCCTTTACTCTGTACTTTGTTGAATCACCTTTGGCAGCGATTACAGCCTTGAGTCTTCTTGGGTATGACGCCACAAGCGTGGCACACCTGTATTTGGGGAGTTTCTCCCATTCTTCTCTGCAGATCCTCTCAAGCTCTGACAGGTTGGATGGGGAGCGTCGCTGCGCAGCTATTTTCAGGTCTCTCCAGAGATGTTAGATCGGGTTCAAGTCCGGGCTCTGGCTGGGCCACTCAAGGATATTCAGAGACTTGTCCCGAAGCCACTCCTGTGTTGTCTTGGCTGTGTGCTTAGGGTCGTTGTCCTGTTGGAAGGTGAACCTGCACCCCAGTCTGAGGTCCTGAGAGCTCTGGAGCAGGTTTTCATCAAGGATCTCTCTGTACTTTGCTCCGTTCATCTTTCCCTCGATCCTGACTAGTCTCCCAGTCCCTGCCGCTGAAAAACATCCCCACAGCATGATGCTGCCACCACCATGCTTCACCGTAGGGATGGTGCCAGGTTTCCTCAGACGTGACGCTTGGTATTCAGGCCAAAGAGTTCAATCTTGGTTTCATCAGACCAGAGAATCTTGTTTCTCATGGTCTGAGAGTCCTTTAGGTGCCTTTTGGCGAACTCCAAGCGGGCTGTCATGTGCCTTTTACTGAGGAGTGGCTTCCGTCTGGCCACTCTATCATAAAGGCCTGATTGGTGGAGTTCTGCAGAGATGGTTGTCCTTCTGGAAGGTTCTCCCAGCTCAATAAAGAAACTCTAGAGCTCTGTCAGAGTGACCATCGGGTTCTTGGTCACCTCCCTGACCAAGGCCCTTCTCCCCCGATTGCTCAGTTTGGCCGGGCGGCCAGCTCTAGGAAGAGTCTTGGTGGTTCCAAACTTTTTCCAATTCATAATAATGGAGGCCACTGTGTTCTTAGGGACCTTCAATGCTGCATACCTTTTTTGGTACTCTTAACCAGATCTGTGCCTAGACACAATCCTGTCTCTGAGCTCTACGGACAATTCCTTCGACCTCATAGCTTGGTTTTTACACTGACATGCAACTGTTGGACCTTATATACAGTGGGGAAAAAAGTATTTAGTCAGCCACCAATTGTGTAGGTTCTCCCACTTAAAAAGATGAGAGAGGCCTGTAATTTTCATCATAGGTACACGTCAACTATGACAGACAAATTGAGAAAAAAAATCCAGAAAATCACATTGTAGGATTTTTTATGAATTTATTTGCAAATGCCTGTATTAATGGCACCTGTTTGAACTTGTTATCAGTATAAAAGACACCTGTCCACAACCTCAAACAGTCACACTCCAAACTCCACTATGGCCAAGACCAAAGAGCTGTCAAAGGACACCAGAAACAAAATTGTAGACCTGCACCAGGCTGGGAAGACTGAATCTGCAATAGGTAAGCAGCTTGGTTTGAAGAAATCAACTGTGGGAGCAATTATTAGGAAATGGATGACATACAAGACCACTGATAATCTCCCTCGATCTGGGGCTCCATGCAAGATCTCACCCCGTGGGGTCAAAATGATCACAAGAACAGTGAGCAAAAATCCCAGAACCACACGGGGGGACCTAGTGAATGACTGCAGAGAGCTGGGACCAAAGTAACAAAGCCTACCATCAGTAACACACTACGTCGCCAGGGACTCAAATCCTGCAGTGCCAGACGTGTCCCCCTGCTTAAGCCAGTACATGTCCAGGCCCGTCTGAAGTTTGCTAGAGTGCATTTGGATGATCCAGAAGAGGATTGGGAGAATGTCATATGGTCAGATGAAACCAAAATATAACTTTTTGGTAAAAACTCAACTCGTCGTGTTTGGAGGACAAAGAATGCTGAGTTGCATCCAAAGAACACCATACCTACTGTGAAGCATGGGGGTGGAAACATCATGCTTTGGGGCTGTTTTTCTGCAAAGGGACCAGGACGGCTGATCCGTGTGAAGGAAATAATGAATGGGGCCATGTATCGTGAGATTTTGTGTGAAAACCTCCTTCCATCAGCAAGGGCATTGAAGATGAAACGTGGCTGGGTCTTTCAGCATGACAATGATCCCAAACACACTGCCCGGGCAACGAAGGAGTTGCTTCAAAAGAAGCATTTCAAGGTCCTGGAGTGGCCTAGCCAGTCTCCAGATCTCAACCCCATAGAAAATCTTTGGAGGGAGTTGAAAGTCTGTGTTGCCCAGCGACAGCCCCAAAACATCACTGCTCTAGAGGAGATCTGCATGGAGGAATGGGCCAAAATACCAGCAACAGTGTGTGAAAACCTTGTGAAGACTTACAGAAAACGTTTGACCTGTGTCATTGCCATCAAAGGGTATATAACAAAGTATTGAGAAACTTTTGTTATTGACCAAATACTTATTTTCCACCATAATTTGCAAATAAATTCATTAAATATCCTACAATGTGATTTTCTGGAAAAAAAAAGGATTACTTTATCCAATCCCAAGTATTCCTTAAAGAGGTGGGGTTTCAAATGTCTCCGGAAGGTGGTCATTGGTTCATAACCCTAACCCTAACTGGGTCTACTCCAGTTGGGCATTGGCTCATTGGCTCAGCCTGTAACTGGCCAGAACAATGGGAAGGACAGCTACAGTATATGAGTGTATTTTTCTGTGTGTGTGTCTCCCCCTACAGGCGGTAGAGGATGGTAACCTGGAGGAGATGGAGGAAGAGATCCGTCTGAAGAAGTCGAGGAAGAAGAGGAGACGAGGGGACAAGGACGGAGGGAGGGAGGAGGGAGGAGAGAAGGCAAAGAAGAGGCGTGGACGTCCCCCTGCCGAGAAGCTGTCCCCCAACCCCCCCAAACTCACCAAACAGATGAACGCCATCATCGACACCGTCATCAACTACAGAGACGGGTAAGAGAACCATAGCAGGAGAGAGTGGTGTTACCCCCAAACCATTCCTCTGGTACCTGGGTTACACCTGTTTGCTCTAGCCCAGCAATATTATCCATGATTCAACTATTGACAGAGTTGTGATAGTGTTTAGCCAGTATTCCCCCGGGGGTCCTATATCAGTATCATGCTCTGTCTGTAGTTACACATGGAAACATTCCTCCACTACTCCCCAGTCAGCCAAACCCTAACCCGCTGAACACCATGATGATTTAGTGGATGAAGTCATCTTTGAGCAACAAAACATCATGCTATGTGGCTGGAAAAACCTTTCTCTTCCCCTCTCCTCCTCATATCCCCTCTCTTCCCCTCTCCTCCTCATATCCCCTCTCTTCCCCTCTCCTCCTCATATCCCCTCTCCTCCCCTCTCCTCCTCATATCCCCTCTCCTCCCCTCTCCTCCTCATATCCCCTCTCTTCCCCTCATATCCCCTCTCCTCCCCTCTCCTCCTCATATCCCCTCTCTTCCCCTCTCCTCCTCATCCCCTCTCCTCCCCTCTCCTCCTCATATCCCCTCTCTCCCTCTCCTCATACCCCTCTCTCCCCTCTCCTCCTCCATATCCCCTCTCTTCCCTCATATCCCCTCCTCCTCCCTCTCCTCCTCATATCCCCTCTCCTCCCCTCTCCTCCTCATATCCCCTCTCTTCCCCTCTCCTCCTCATATCCCCTCTCTTCCCCTCTCCTCCTCATATCCCCTCTCCTCCCCTCTCCTCCTCATATCCCCTCTCTCTCCCCTCTCCCTCCTCATATCCCTCTCTCCCCTCTCCTCCTCATATCCCCTCTCTTCCCTCTCCTCCTCATATCCCCTCTCTTCCCTCTCCTCCTCATATCCCCTCTCTCCCCTCTCCTCCTCATATCCCCTCTTCCCCTCTCCTCCTCATATCCCCTCTCTCCCTCTCCTCCTCATATCCCCTCTCTCCTCCTCCTCATATCCCCTCTCTCTCCCCCTCCCCCTCATATCCCCTCTCTTCACCTCTCCTCCTCATATCCCTCTCCTCCTCATATCCCCCTCTCTCACCTCTCCTCCTCATATCCCCTCTCTTCCCCTCTCCTCCTCATATCCCCTCTCTCCTCCTCTCCTCCTCATATCCCTCTCCTCCCCTCTCCTCCTCATATCCCCTCTCTCACCTCTCCTCCTCATATCCCCTCTCCTCCCTCATATCCCCTCCTCCTCTCATCCCCTCTCCTCCTCTCTCCCCTCTCCTCCCCTCTCCTCCTCATCCTCCTCTCCCCTCTCCTCCTCATATCCCTCTCTTCCCCTCTCCTCCTCATATCCCCTCTCCTCCCCCTCTCCTCCTCAATCCCCTCTCTCCCTCATATCCCTCTCCTCCCCTCTCCTCCTCATATCCCCTCTCCTCCCTCTCCCCCTCATATCCCCTCTCTTCCCCTCTCCTCCTCATATCCCTCTCTTCCCCTCTCCTCCTCATATCCCCTCTCCTCCCCTCTCCTCCTCATATCCCCTCTCTCCCTCTCTCCCCTCATCCCCTCTCTTCACCTCTCCTCCTCATATCCCCTCTCCTCCTCATATCCCCTCTCTTCCCCTCTCCCCCTCATATCCCCTCTCTTCACCTCTCCTCCTCATATCCCCTCTCCTCCTCATATCCCCTCTCTTCACCTCTCCTCCTCATATCCCCTCTCTTCCCCTCTCCTCCTCATATCCCCTCTCCTCCCCTCTCCTCCTCATATCCCCTCTCCTCCCCTCTCCTCCTCATATCCCCTCTCTTCACCTCTCCTCCTCATCCCTCTCTTTCCCTCTCCTCCTCATATCCCCTCTCTCCCTCATATCCCCTCCTCCTCCTCATATCCCCTCTCTCACCTCTCCTCCTCATATCCCCTCTCCTCCTCATCCCCTCTCTTCCCCTCTCCTCCTCTATCCCCTCTCTCTCTCCTCTCTCCTCCTCATATCCCCTCTCTTCCCCTCTCCTCCTCATATCCCCTCTCTTCCCCTCTCCTCCTCATATCCCCTCTCCTCCCCTCTCCTCCTCATATCCCTCTCCTCCCTCTCCTCCTCATATCCCCTCTCTTCACTCTCTCCTCCT
Source organism: Coregonus clupeaformis (assembly GCF_020615455.1). Classification (NCBI taxonomy): domain Eukaryota; kingdom Metazoa; phylum Chordata; class Actinopteri; order Salmoniformes; family Salmonidae; genus Coregonus; species Coregonus clupeaformis. The sequence continues at coordinate 438,799 of NW_025533622.1, forward strand.
CATATCCCCTCTCCTCCCCTCTCCTCCTCATATCCCCTCTCCCTCCTATCCCCTCTCTTCCCTCTCCTCATATCCCCTCTCCTCCCCTCTCCTCCTCATATCCCCTCTCCTCCCCTCTCCTCCTCATCCCCTCTCTTCCCTCATATCCCTCTCTCCCCCCTCTCCCCCTCATTCCCCTCTCTTCACCTCTCCTCCTCATATCCCCTCTCCTCCTCATATCCCCTCTCTTCCCCTCTCCTCCTCATATCCCCTCTCTTCACCTCTCCTCCTCATATCCCCTCTCCTCCTCATATCCCTCTCTTCCCCTCTCCTCCTCATATCCCCTCTCCTCCCTCTCCTCCTCATATCCCCCTCCTCCCTCTCCTCCTCATATCCCCTCTCTTCCCCTCTCCTCCTCATATCCCCTCTCCTCCCCTCTCCTCCTCATATCCCCTCTCTTCCCCTCTCCCCCTCATATCCCCTCTCTTCACCTCTCCTCCTCATATCCCCTCTCCTCCTCATATCCCCTCTCCTCCCCTCTCCTCCTCATATCCCCTCTCCTCCCCTCTCCTCCTCATATCCCCTCTCTTCCCCTCATATCCCCTCTCCTCCCCTCTCCCCCTCATATCCCCTCTCTTCACCTCTCCTCCTCATATCCCCTCTCCTCCTCATATCCCCTCTCTTCCCCTCTCCTCCTCATATCCCCTCTCTTCCCCTCTCCTCCTCATATCCCCTCTCCTCCCCTCTCCTCCTCATATCCCCTCTCTTCACCTCTCCTCCTCATATCCCCTCTCTTCCCTCTCCTCCTCATATCCCCTCTCCTCCTCATATCCCCTCTCTTCCCCTCTCCTCCTCATATCCCCTCTCTTCCCCTCTCCTCCTCATATCCCCCCTCCTCCCCTCTCCTCCTCATATCCCCTCTCTTCACCTCTCCTCCTCATATCCCCTCTCTTCCCCTCTCCTCCTCATATCCCCTCTCCTCCTCATATCCCCTCTCTTCCCCTCTCCTCCTCATATCCCCTCTCTTCACCTCTCCTCCTCATATCCCCTCTCTTCCCTCTCCTCCTCATATCCCTCCTCCCCTCTCCTCCTCATATCCCCCCTCCTCCCCTCTCCTCCTCATATCCCCTCTCTTCACCTCTCCTCCTCATATCCCCTCTCTTCACCTCTCCTCCTCATATCCCCCTCCTCCCCTCTCCTCCTCATATCCCCTCTCTTCACCTCTCCTCCTCATATCCCCCCTCCTCCCCTCTCCTCCTCATATCCCCTCTCTTCACCTCTCCTCCTCATATCCCCTCTCTTCACCTCTCCTCCCCTCTTCTTCTCATCCTTATTGTATCTATGATAACCATTATTATTCCAGGAACTCTCTAGCTGTTTTCTATTAGACAGAGAACACAAATGGGAACCTGTCATGGGACCACAGGGTGGCAGAACATTAGGAGATTGTTGTTGGTTTTAGTTCCAGGGTTGCCCTCGTTAGGGTTAGGGTTAGGGTTAGGGTTAGGGTTAGGGTTAGTTAGGGTTAGGGTTTGGTTTTAGTTCCAGGGTTGCCCTCGTTAGGGTTAGGGTTAGGGTTAGGGTTAGTGTTAGGGTTAGGGTTAGGGTTAGGGTTAGGGCCCTCGTTAGGGTTAGGGTTAGGGTTAGGGTTAGGGTTAGTTAGGGTTAGGGTTTGGTTTTAGTTCCAGGGTTGCCCTCGTTAGGGTTAGGGTTAGGGTTAGGGTTAGGGTTAGGGCCCTCGTTAGGGTTAGTGTTAGGGTTAGGGTTAGGGTTAGGGTTAGGGCCCTCGTTAGGTTAGTGTTAGGTTAGGGTTAGGTTAGGGTTAGGGCCCTGTTAGGTAGGTTAGGTTAGGTTAGGTTAGGCCCTCGAGGTAGGGTTAGGGTTAGGGTTTGGGGTTTAGGGTTAGGGTTAGGGTTAGGGCCCTCGTTAGGGCCCTCGTTAGGGTTAGGGCCCTCGTTAGGGTTAGGGTTAGGGCCCTCGTTAGGGTTAGGGTTAGGGTTTGGGTTTAGGGTTAGGGTTAGGGCCCTCGTTAGGGCCCTCGTTAGGGTTAGGGCCCTCGTTAGGGTTAGGGTTAGGGCCCTCGTTAGGGCCCTCGTTAGGGTTAGGGCCCTCGTTAGGGTTAGGGTTAGGGCCCTCGTTAGGGCCCTCGTTAGGGTTAGGGCCCTCGTTAGGGTTAGGGCGCCTCGTTGGCTAGGGCGTTAGGTTAGGGTTAGGGTTTGGGTTTAGGGTTAGGGTTAGGGTTAGGGTTAGGGTTTGGGTTTAGGGTTAGGGTTAGGGTTAGGGCCCTCGTTAGGGCCCTCGTTAGGGTTAGGGCCCTGGTTAGGGTTAGGGTTAGGGTTAGGGTTAGGCCCTCGTTAGGGCCCTCGTAGGTTAGGGGCCCTCGTAGGGTTAGGGTTAGGAGGTTAGGGGTTTGGGTTTAGGTTAGGTTAGGGTTAGGGCCCTCGATAGGGGCCTCGTAGGTTAGGTTAGGGTTAGGGTTAGGGCCCTCGTTAGGGTTAGGGTTAGGGTTAGGGTTAGGGTTTGGGTTTAGGGTTAGGGTTAGGGTTAGGGCCCTCGTTAGGGCCCTCGTTAGGGTTAGGGTTAGGGTTAGGGTTAGGGTTAGGGTTAGGGCCCTCGTTAGGGTTAGGGTTAGGGTTAGGGTTAGGGCCCTCGTTAGGGATGTAGTGGCTTCCTTTCCTCTTTACCATAGCCACTGCCCTAGCCTGAAGCGGGGTTGTTTCGGACGCATACAGTCCACACTCAATGTTTCCAAACGGCCAAACATTCAATGAGATCCAGGGATATAGTGTAACAAAAAATGTTTATTCTTCTTATCTAACAAAAAGGTATTTTCCAATCAACTAAAGCAGAGATTACTTGAAATGCAAATACATAATATAATATGACCGTCTGTCTGTATTTCTGTATGTCTATATGGTCAAAAAACTATACCGCTCCCGCATCTAGCAAGGACTCCTCCCCCGAAGGCCCAACTTCCTGCCTTTATACTAACACAATTAACACAGTACAATGAATGGGCAAGAGGGGGGGGCCAAAAACTGAGTTACACTAATAACAAATTAATATATCTCAATCCAGTAAATAAATCATAAAGGTAACGTACCTAATATTTCATCATATACATTAATATTTAATATATTTACACAAATGTACATGGAGCTCAGTATGTTCAGTCTTTTATACAAAATATGCCCAAATCGGCTCTAACATACCGGCCCTAATTGTTGACTGCACTGAATGCACAACAATTACTTAATATTCAAACGTAGAGCCAATACAAAAACATTCTATACCAGAGCACCATTACAGTTCATAGCTATATACAAATATACAAGGTGCCATATAGGAAAATAGTCCATAGATCTCAGTCTGAGTTGAAGTGTAAAGGTGTTCAACTTCCAAAAAATGTCAAGAGTTTGACGTCCACAAAATGTATGACATCAAAGAATGTAAGAGTACGACATCAACGAATCAGAGGTGCACGTGATTCAAAGATGGAGCACTGTGTGTGTGTGTGTGTGTGTCTCACTTCGTCGCCTCAAGGAGCAGACAGAGTTTATTGATAGGTCTCTGTAGGATATTGGTCTTAGTCTTAACCATGACGCTCCGGACAAGACCTTTGGCCCCTGGCAAAGCCTTCACCACACGCCCCATTAGCCAAGAGTTCCTTGGGGCGGTGTCATCGACGATGACCACAAGGTCACCAGGACTGAAGTTTCTCTTAGTTTTGTTCCACTTGTTCCGCTCCTGCATAAGTGGAAGATACTCCCCCTGATCCATCTCTTCCAAAAGAGGTCAGTGATATATTGTACTTGCTTCCATCTCCTTCTTGAGTATAGGTCACTTCTCTGGAATAGTCCTGGTGGCAGGACTGGCTTTGCTTTCAGATGAAGCAGATGGTTCGGAGTCAGGGTTCTAGATCGTTAGGGTCATTTGTTACAGTAGTGATTGGTCTGTCGTTCATAATCGCCTCAACTTCACACAAGGCTGTCTGCAAAGCCTCATCATCCAGTACTTGCTCTTTAAGGACTGAATAGAGGATCTTTTTCACCAGTCGGATCAACCTCTCCCATACCCCCCATGGTGGGCTCCAGAGGGAGGGGTTGAATGACCATGTCACTCCTTCCTTCAGTAATTTATTTTGAATCTTGTTGTGATCCAGCTCTTTCCAGAGCTTCTCCTAGCTCTCTGTGTGTTCCAACAAAGTTGGTGCCATTGTCTGTTCTGATACTTGTTACTGGGCCCCTTCGACAGATGAACCTGCGCAGGGCATTGATGCAGGAATCAGTATCCAGATAACTAGCAACTTCTAGATGGACAGCTCGACTCACAAGGCAAGTAAAGATCACACCATACCGCTTCACATGAACGCGGCCTCGCTTCACCTCTATGGGGCCAAAGTAATCTATGCCCACATGGGTGAAAGGCGGCAAATCAGGTGCTACCCGATCTTGTGGAAGGTCAGCCATCTTCTGTTCCCCAGCTCTAGCTTGCATCCGCCTGCAGAAGACACAGCTCTTAAGGATCTTCCTTGCTAAGGAGTTGGCACAGGGTATCCAATATCGCTGGCGAAGTCTAGAAAGCATGTGACCTCTCCCAGAGTGGCCAACCTGCTCATGGATGTGGAGTAAGATCAGTCTGGAGATGTAGGAGTCTTTGGGCAGGATCATAGGATTCTTTAGTTCCGTAGGCATAGCAGCTTTGCTTAACCTTCCTCCTACTCTCAGAATGCCATTGTCAACTATTGGATCAAGCTTACAGATTGAGCCGCTTCTCTTGGCACATTGTTTTCCTTTTACAACTAGTGCAATTTCTTGTTTAAAGTGCTGTCGTTGCTCAAATCGAATGATGACCTTTTTCTGCTTCATCTAGGTGATCTACAGACAGACTTTCTTTTCCAAACGTCAGTTTGAACTTGTCAATTTGTTCCTTCAGTGAGTTTGTCAGACTCTGATCTGATCCTGGATCAGTTTGGGTGAGAACTTTCCTTTTCTGGCTTAACTGTAGTAGAAGTCTCTTCAGTTTCAGCATCCAGGCAACTGCTTTCTTCAAGCTGTTCCATGTTGAATAGTACTCAATCAGTTTGCTGGTCGGACTCTTTTCTTCCACACATGTACTGTTTACGATGACGTCTTTTCTCACCTCTGGATCATCTGGAGGGATGGAGCCAAGCTCCTCGGGGACTTTCGGCCATTGTGTTTCTGTTTTTCCAGGAATTCTGGTCCTTTGCGCCATCTCTTTGAGTTCAGGAAAGTTTCAACATGTAATCCTCTTGAGGCATCATCGGCTGGGTTGTGTTTGGAGTTAAAATACCTCCACTGTTTTGCTTTCGATAGGTCACGGATCAGTAGCAACCCTATTAGCCACAAAAGTATGGAATCTCTTGGTATCGTTACGGATGTATTTTAGCACCGACTGGCTGTCTGTCCAGAAAGTTGACTCCTCAAGTTCAATCTGGAGCTCCAACCTTAACATCCTGTCCACTCGCACTGCCAATGTTGCTGCAGCAAGTTCCAGTCTGGGGATCGTCATCTGCTTGAGTGGAGTCACCCTTGATTTCCCCAGTATGAATGCGATGTGGACCTTTTCCATAACGCGTTTGTGAACCCAAGGTAGCTTGCCGTGCCATAACCTTGTTCACTTGCATCACCGAAGTGATGCAGCTAATGTGGTCTTGATTTGACCAAAGTTCTCCGGCATCATACACCTGTTGATCTGGAATCTGGAGAGCTGGTCCAGCTCTGAGAGCCATCTCTTCCATGAAATAGAGTGTTCTTCAGGGATGACTTCGTCCCATCCACACTTTAGCTTGCAGAGCACTTGAAGAATTTGCTTTGCCTTTAATACGAATGGGGCGAGGAAACCTAATGGATCATAAATAGAGCTGACAGTTGAGAGAATACCTCTTCTTGTAAGGGGTCTGTTCTTGACAGTGACCTGGAAGTTAAACACATCCCTTTCAATGTTCCATCGATTCAAGTGCTCTTTCAACAGGCAGCTTTTCTCTGTCCAGGTCCAGTTCTTTTATCTGCTTGGCTTTGTGTTCATCAGGGATAGAAGCTAGTACAGTGCGGCTGTTGCTGACCCACTTGGTCAATTTGAACCCACCTTGAGAGCACACATCCCTGAGGTTTCTTGTGAGAGCTATGGCTTGTTCTTCTGTGGCCACTGACTTGAGGCAGTCATCAACATAGAAGTTGGACTTGACTGTTTGAATCGCCTCTTCATCGTACCCCCTCACAGTTGTCTTCTGCAGTCTTTCGCAGTGCAAAGTTTGCACAACTTGGAGAGGATATAGCACCGAAAAGATGTACTGTCATTCTGTACTCCTCCAATCTTTTGTTAGTATCACCATCCGCCACCATAGGAATCGCAGGAAGTCTAAGTCATCTTCATGGACACGTACTTGATGGAACATTCCTTCGATGTCTGCCATCATGGCAATCTGCTCTTGCCGAAATCTTAGCAAGACTCCTATAAGCGTGTTTGCCAGGTCAGGGCCTTGAAGGAGTTCACTGTTAAGAGATGTACCTTTATAGGATGATGAACAGTCAAACACCACTCGTGACGTTCCTTTGCGCTTATGGTGAACGCCATGGTGTGGTATGTACCATACCTTGCCTTTCTCTGAGGAGCTGTTCTTGTGGTACCTTCTCGGCGTAACCTTTTGTTATCATCTCTTCCATGAAGCCTTTGTACTCTGCAGCGTAACCTTTGTCCTTCTTGAACTTCCTGATAATATTTAGAGCCCGCTGCTTTGCCATGTCACGGTTGTTTGGCAGGACTACATCTTTGTTGCGAAAGGGCAACGGTAAGTAGTAGTGATGGTCTTTGAGGGTTATGGAGCTTGATACTATCTCCATAAACCTACGATCCTCAGCTGACATCTCACTTTTCTCTTCATACTCTCTCTCAGGGAAGTCATGGTTGTACTGATTTACAAGAAGAACCCCCAGGTCGGCCATTGAGATACGATAGCCATCACCGTAGAGGCCGGATTCTTCTGCCATGGTACAACTGTTGAGAGGACCATTCATCACCCATCCAAAGAGGGTTTTCACTGCATACGGTCCGTTGCCTTGGCTATTTATGATTTGCCAGGGTTCCATTGCCTTTGGAGCATTTACGCCAATCAGAAGTTCGACGTCGGCATCAATCTCCTTCAACTGAACCTCTTTCAGGTATGGCCACCTTTGAGCTCTTTCTGAGTGGGAATGTTCTCTCTTGTCACTGGGATCTTATGTTGGGTGTATACCTTTGGTAATGCAAGAAATGTGTCGCCTTCCACATTGCCAATCTCTAATCCAGATATCTCAAAGCTCTTGGTAGGACTCTCCTGCCCCATTGTGCGTAGCAGAATTTCAGTCGCACTGCCTTTAGCTTGCAACTGCCTCATGAGTCTCTCCGTACAAAATGTTGCTGAGCTACCAGAATCGAGAAACGCATAGGTTAACACAGACTTGCTTCCATTTGCCACCTTTACTTGAACTGGCACAATTGCAAGTGCACAATCTGTACCGCCCCGTATCTTCACCAGCTTCCAGTGAAACAAGAGCACTGCTGACAGTCTCCCCCCCGCTTTACTGCTACACCACTCATATCTGCCTTTTGAGATCTAAATCTCTCTCTTCCTTCAATGTGCAGGATAGTGGGGTGCTTTCTTTGACAGCTCTGACAGGTCATCCTTCTTTTACATTCTCTGCTTAAGTGTCCTCTCATCAAACAGCCAAAACAAAGGCCTTTTGATCTCAGAAACTCAACCTTGAATTCATGTGGCTGTGCCTTCACCTGTTGGCAGTCGACCAATAAATGCGCACCAGCACAAAATATACATGAGATACTGGGAGCATCAGAAGGGTAGGTGCCTGGTCTCTTTACTTTGAATGTTTGTTCTTTTAAAGGTTTTTCAGAGTCACAATCTGCCACTACAGCTACTGTAGTGGCAAAGCTGCTTCCCCTACTCTTGGACTTGAACTGCTGTTTAAAGTCAGCTTCTGTTTTGGGTTTTAAAAACCTTTTGTTGTACAGGGGATCTTGAATATCTCCATACAACGGATCCTGCAGTATTTTGGCCTGTTTTTCCATGAACGTTACCAGGTCACTGAACTGGGCCCTCAGGTGACTTCTCTCTAAAATATCACATGCCATAGACCTTCATTTTTCCCTTAGTTTGTAGGGAAGTTTTGACATGATCAGCTTTATGTTGGAGGGAAGATTAAGCTCTTCCATGTTCTGTAGGTCTTGCATAGCGTTACAGCAACCTCTTAGATAGAGTGCATAACCACCCAGTCCCTTTCCATCATCGGGTTTGATGTTTGTCCAGTTCCAAGCCTTTTCCATGTAAGCAGTGGTGACTTTGATTTCATTGCCAAAGTGTTCCTTTAACAACCTCTTAGCTACTGCATAGCCTCTTCTGGCTTCCATATGCAGACAACTACGGACCAGATCCTTGGGCTGACCAGAGGTGTATTGTTCCAGGTAATAGAGCCTATCCTGGTGACTGCTTGTCTTATCTTCTATACCATGCTCAAATGCACGCATGAATGGCCTAAAGTTTAGAGGATCACCGTCAAACATAGGTATCTCCTAACAGGGAGTGTGGCTTGTTTGTGCTGTAGTGACAAGGAGGTCAGCAATTTCATTCTGCCTTTGCATGACAGTAGAGAGGTTATCATGGCTGGTATTATGGCTGATACCCGCAGTGTTGATTCTGTGTCGATTGCTAGACCTTGCTGTTGGCTGCTGAAGAGTGTGGTTTACGACTGTTTTCGAATAGGGTTTGATGGCTTTGTGGTCGGTTGTTGTAAAACTCTTTGTAGTGGGGTCTTTGGAACTGCACCTAATGCAGCAAACTCAACAGGTGATGGTTCAGGTTCCACATAGACCTCTGGTTCCTGTTTCTCAAAATAAGAGTTCATTCCATCTTCTTGGCTTAGTAAATGGGCTGCCACAGAATGGGATTGAGAAGTTGACTCGTACTCTCCAGGACCTTCAGTTTGGCATTATATGCTGCTATGTCCGTTTCCAGTGCCATTTTTTCCATCCTAACATTCAGTTGAGCTTTCTCCAGTTCCAATGCATGCTTGTCTTGTAATGATGCTTGGCGAGCTAGTAGAGCTGCTCGTTCTGCCTCGGCTTTAAGGCGTTCAGAGGACACTGAGGAAGCAGTCTTAGAATACTTAGTTTTACTTGATATTTTTGACACATTGGAAATGCTGTCATGTGGTTCAATGAGCGTTTGTGGCTCAACTCAGCCTTTTTCCATATTTCCACCTCTTTCAGGAAATGTTCATAAGTTCTCATTCTTGGTTGATAATAGTTAATGCTCTCCTGTTCCTGTTCCTCCTCTGTGACCAGCTCTAGCACAGATTCATGAGCCTTCTTAAAGTCATTGAGCACAGCATCAAATGCTTCAAGACTCTCATTCACAGTTGCAATGTTTCCCTCCATCAACAAGAAGGACTTTTATTTCATTCATTTTGCGTGTACACACTCCAAGTTTGCCTCTCCGGGCTGCATAGAGTGAATTTAGATGCTCCTCTGCCCTCTCCAGTGGAGTCTTATTTGGGATTTCCTCCTCCATCATTCACTTTTAGTTCACTCAATTTACAATGACACGGTTGTTGGTTTGATTGTTAAACGTAATGCCCCTTTAGACCTCCTTTAATCTTTAAAAACACAGTCATCCATTTCAGCATATTGACCCATTTTGAATTGCACATGTGCAAGTTTGGCATTTTAGATGCGTTTTAAACATTTCATCCCGTTGAGGTTTTGTCCCTTTAATGAAGTTTTAACACGCAGTATCTTTAGATCCTTAAGTTGCATTCGTTGCGTTGATGGATTGCATTTCCACGTTAGGCCAAATATTAGATATATGATTAGGCTACATTGTGCATAGGATCTGTGTTTCCCAAACTTAAACTTCTTAATTGTTTTCACAGCGCTGTATTTTGAATTCCATTCCCAAGTTTATCAAACATTCCAATTATAAGCACATTTGCGCTTCCATAATATGCATGATCAAACGATCGCCTTGAACAGGGCAGCTCATTCATTCGCAGTGGTTACTCACGGCTGGCGAAATCTAGGAGTTCAAATCCTTCCAAGCGAAAGCTGTCCTTATGGTCCGAATGCAATTACAAATAGAACAAAATCCAGCGTGTCCGAACCGGAGATTTCCTTCCGTAGTAATCCTTCACGGAGTTTTTTGACTTGAATGTAGTGGCTTCCTTTCCTCTTTACCATAGCCACTGCCCTAGCCTGAAGCGGGTTGTTTTCGACGCATACAGTCCACACTCAATGTTTCCAAACGGCCAAACATTCAATGAGATCCAGGGATATAGTGTAACAAAAAATGTTTATTCTTCTTATCTAACAAAAAGGTATTCTCCAATCAACTTAAAGCAGAGATTACTTGAAATGCAAATACATAATATAATATGACCTGTCTGTCTGTATTTCTGTATGTCTATATGGTCAAAAAACTATACCGCTCCCGCATCTAGCAAGGACTCCTCCCCCGAAGGCCCAACTTCCTGCCTTTATACTAACACAATTAACACAGTACAATGAATGGGCAAGAGGGGGGCCAAAAACTGAGTTACACTAATAACAAATGAATATATCTCAATCCAGTAAATAAATCATAAAGGTACGTACCTAATATTTCATCATATACATTAATATTTAATATATTTACACAAATGTACATGGAGCTCAGTATGTTCAGTCTTTTATACAAAATATGCCCAAATCGGCTCTAACAAGGGACTTCCAGGGTTTATATAATATAAGACCTATGGGCTCAGACACCCCAGAGTACGTAGCACCTCGGAATGTCATTTGCGATTTTACATGTAGAATCACGTGAAGACAGCGGTGGTCCCTAGAACACAGCACATTGTGTGTCACCCACCAATCAGGAGTATTTACGTAGCATCATCCACCAATCAGGAGTCTTCACCTAGCATCACCCACCAATCAGGAGTCTTCACCTAGCATCACCCACCAATCAGGAGTCTTCACCTAGCATCACCCACCAATCAGGAGTCTTCACCTAGCATCACCCACCAATCAGGAGTCTTCACCTAGCATCACCCACCAATCAGGAGTCTTCACCTAGCATCACCCACCAATCAGGAGTCTTCACCTAGCATCACCCACCAATCAGGAGTATTCGCTAGCATCACCCACCAATCAGGAGTCTTCACCTAGCATCACCCACCAATCAGGAGTATTCACCTAGCATCACCCACCAATCAGGAGTCTTCACCTAGCATCACCCACCAATCAGGAGTCTTCACCTAGCATCACCCACCAATCAGGAGTCTTCACCTAGCATCACCCACCAATCAGGAGTATTCACCTAGCATCACCCACCAATCAGGAGTCTTCACCTAGCATCACCCACCAATCAGGAGTCTTCACCTAGCATCACCCACCAATCAGGAGTCTTCACCTAGCATCACCCACCAATCAGGAGTATTCACCTAGCATCACCCACCAATCAGGAGTATTCACCTAGCATCACCCACCAATCAGGAGTCTTCACCTAGCATCACCCACCAATCAGAAGTATTCACCTAGCATCACCCACCAATCAGGAGTCTTCACCTAGCATCACCCACCAATCAGGAGTCTTCACCTAGCATCACCCACCAATCAGGAGTATTCACCTAGCATCACCCACCAATCAGGAGTCTTCACCTAGCATCACCCACCAATCAGGAGTCTTCACCTAGCATCACCCACCAATCAGGAGTCTTCACCTAGCATCACCCACCAATCAGGAGTCTTCACCTAGCATCACCCACCAATCAGGAGTCTTCACCTAGCATCACCCACCAATCAGAAGTATTCACCTAGCATCACCCACCAATCAGGAGTCTTCACCTAGCATCACCCACCAATCAGGAGTCTTCACCTAGCATCACCCACCAATCAGCGGTTGTATTCAGTCTGTGTTGTAGACCGCCCACAGACCATAACAGTTCACTCTACCCAGTGATCAGCCAGAATGGTCCTTTCACTTTAGTTTATTAGGATCCTCATTAGATGGAACAGCCCCTCAATGGGAGGAGTTATTATGGAACAGCCCCTCAATGGCAGGAGTTATTATGGAACAGCCCCTCAATGGCAGGAGTTATTATGGAACAGCCCCTCAATGGGAGGAGTTATTATGGAACAGCCCCTCAATGGCAGGAGTTATTATGGAACAGCCCCTCAATGGGAGGAGTTATTATGGAACAGCCCCTCAATGGCAGGAGTTATTATGGAACAGCCCCTCAATGGGAGGAGTTATTATGGAACAGCCCCTCAATGGGAGGAGTTATTATGGAACAGCCCTCAATGGCAGGAGTTATTATGGAACAGCCCCTCAATGGCAGGAGTTATTGTGGAACAGCCCCTCAATGGGAGGAGTTATTATGGAACAGCCCCTCAATGGCAGGAGTTATTATGGAACAGCCCCTCAATGGGAGGAGTTATTATGGAGCAGCCCCTCAATGGCAGGAGTTATTATGGAACAGCCCCTCAATGGCAGGAGTTATTATGGAACAGCCCCTCAATGGGAGGAGTTATTATGGAACAGCCCCTCAATGGGAGGAGTTATTATGGAACAGCCCCTCAATGGCAGGAGTTATTATGGAACAGCCCCTCAATGGGAGGAGTTATTATGGAACAGCCCCTCAATGTCAGGAGTTATTATGGCAGGAGTTAGTATGGAACAGCCCCTCAATGGCAGGAGTTATTATGGAACAGCCCCTCAATGGGAGGAGTTATTATGGAACAGCCCCTCAATGGCAGGAGTTATTATGGAACAGCCCCTCAATGGCAGGAGTTATTATGGAGCAGCCCCTCAATGGCAGGAGTTATTATGGAACAGCCCCTCAATGGCAGGAGTTATTATGGAACAGCCCCTCAATGGCAGGAGTTATTATGGAACAGCCCCTCAATGGCAGGAGTTATTATGGAACAGCCCCTCAATGGCAGGAGTTTTTATGGAACAGCCCCTCAATGGGAGGAGTTATTATGGAACAGCCCCTCAATGGGAGGAGTTATTATGGAACAGCCCCTCAATGGGAGGAGTTATTATGGAACAGCCCCTCAATGGGAGGAGTTATTATGGAACAGCCCCTCAATGGCAGGAGTTATTATGGAACAGCCCCTCAATGGGAGGAGTTATTATGGAACAGCCCCTCAATGGCAGGAGTTATTATGGAACAGCCCCTCAATGGCAGGAGTTATTATGGAACAGCCCCTCAATGGCAGGAGTTATTATGGAACAGCCCCTCAATGGCAGGAGTTATTATGGAACAGCCCTCAATGGCAGGAGTTATTATGGAACAGCCCCTCAATGGCAGGAGTTATTATGGAGAAGCCCCTCAATGGCAGGAGTTATTATGGAACAGCCCCTCAATGGCAGGAGTTATTATGGAACAGCACTAAGCCTCAATGGCAGGAGTTATTATGGAACAGCCCCTCAATGGCAGGAGTTATTATGGAACAGCCCCTCAATGGCAGGAGTTATTATGGAACAGCCCCTCAATGGCAGGAGTTATTATGGAACAGCCCCTCAATGGCAGGAGTTATTATGGAACAGCCCCTCAATGGCAGGAGTTATTATGGAACAGCCCCTCAATGGCAGGAGTTATTATGGAACAGCCCCTCAATGGCAGGAGTTATTATGGAACAGCCCCTCAATGGCAGGAGTTATTATGGAACAGCCCCTCAATGGCAGGAGTTATTATGGAACAGCCCCTCAATGGCAGGAGTTATTATGGAACAGCCCCTCAATGGCAGGAGTTATTATGGAACAGCCCCTCAATGGGAGGAGTTATTATGGAGCAGCCCCTCAATGGCAGGAGTTATTATGGAACAGCCCCTCAATGGCAGGAGTTATTATGGAACAGCCCCTCAAGATGGGAGGAGTTATTATGGAACAGCCCCTCAATGGGAGGAGTTATTATGGAACAGCCCCTCAATGGCAGGAGTTATTATGGAACAGCCCCTCAATGGGAGGAGTTATTATGGAACAGCCCCTCAATGTCAGGAGTTATTATGGCAGGAGTTATTATGGAACAGCCCCTCAATGGCAGGAGTTATTATGGAACAGCCCCTCAATGGGAGGAGTTATTATGGAACAGCCCCTCAATGGGAGGAGTTATTATGGAACAGCCCTCAATGGCAGGAGTTATTATGGAGCAGCCCCTCAATGGCAGGAGTTATTATGGAACAGCCCCTCAATGGCAGGAGTTATTATGGAACAGCCCCTCAATGGCAGGAGTTATTATGGAACAGCCCCTCAATGGCAGGAGTTATTATGGAACAGCCCCTCAATGGGAGGAGTTATTATGGAACAGCCCCTCAATGGGAGGAGTTATTATGGAACAGCCCCTCAATGGGAGGAGTTATTATGGAACAGCCCCTCAATGGGAGGAGTTATTATGGAACAGCCCCTCAATGGCAGGAGTTATTATGGAACAGCCCCTCAATGGGAGGAGTTATTATGGAACAGCCCCTCAATGGCAGGAGTTATTATGGAACAGCCCCTCAATGGCAGGAGTTATTATGGAACAGCCCCTCAATGGCAGGAGTTATTATGGAACAGCCCTCAATGGGAGGAGTTATTATGGAACAGCCCCTCAATGGCAGGAGTTATTATGGAACAGCCCCTCAATGGGAGGAGTTATTATGGAGAAGCCCCTCAATGGCAGGAGTTATTATGGAACAGCCCCTCAATGGCAGGAGTTATTATGGAACAGCACTAAGCCTCAATGGCAGGAGTTATTATGGAACAGCCCCTCAATGGCAGGAGTTATTATGGAACAGCCCCTCAATGGCAGGAGTTATTATGGAACAGCCCCTCAATGGCAGGAGTTATTATGGAACAGCCCCTCAATGGCAGGAGTTATTATGGAGAAGCCCCTCAATGGCAGGAGTTATTATGGAACAGCCCCTCAATGGCAGGAGTTATTATGGAACAGCCCCTCAATGGCAGGAGTTATTATGGAACAGCCCCTCAATGGCAGGAGTTATTATGGAACAGCCCCTCAATGGCAGGAGTTATTATGGAACAGCCCCTCAATGGCAGGAGTTATTATGGAACAGCCCCTCAATGGCAGGAGTTATTATGGAACAGCCCCCTCAATGGCAGGAGTTATTATGGAACAGCCCCTCAATGGGAGGAGTTATTATGGAGAAGCCCTCAATGGCAGGAGTTATTATGGAACAGCCCCTCAATGGCAGGAGTTATTATGGAACAGCCCCTCAATGGCAGGAGTTATTATGGAACAGCCCCTCAATGGCAGGAGTTATTATGGAACAGCCCCTCAATGGCAGGAGTTATTATGGAACAGCCCCTCAATGGCAGGAGTTATTATGGAACAGCCCCTCAATGGCAGGAGTTATTATGGCAGAGTTAGGAGTTATTATGGAACAGCCCCTCAATGGCAGGAGTTATTATGAGCCCGGCAGGAGTTATTATGGAACAGCCCCTCAATGGCAGGAGTTATTATGGAACAGCCCCCTCAATGGGCAGGAGTTATTATGGAACAGCCCCTCAATGGCAGGAGTTATTATGGAACAGCCCCTCAATGGCAGGAGTTATTATGGAACAGCCCCTCAATGGCAGGAGTTATTATGGAACAGCCCCTCAATGGCAGGAGTTTTTATGGAACAGCCCCTCAATGGGAGGAGTTATTATGGAACAGCCCCTCAATGGAGGAGTTATTATGGAACAGCCCCTCAATGGAGGAGTTATTATGGAACAGCCCCTCAATGGGAGGAGTTATTATGGAACAGCCCCTCAATGGCAGGAGTTATTATGGAACAGCCCCTCAATGGAGGAGTTATTATGGAACAGCCCCTCAATGTCAGGAGTTATTAGCCTCAATGGCAGGAGTTATTATGGAACAGCCCCTCAATGGCAGGAGTTATTATGGAACAGCCCCTCAATGGAGGAGTTATTATGGAACAGCCCCTCAATGGCAGGAGTTATTATGGAACAGCCCCTCAATGGGAGGAGTTATTATGGAACAGCCCCTCAATGGCAGGAGTTATTATGGAACAGCCCTCAATGGCAGGAGTTATTATGGAACAGCCCCTCAATGGCAGGAGTTATTATGGAACAGCCCCTCAATGGCAGGAGTTATTATGGAACAGCCCCCTCAATGGCAGGAGTTATTATGGAACAGCCCCTCAATGGCAGGAGTTATTATGGAACAGCCCCTCAATGGCAGGAGTTATTATGGAACAGCCCCTCAATGGCAGGAGTTATTATGGAGAAGCCCCTCAATGGCAGGAGTTATTATGGAACAGCCCTCAATGGCAGGAGTTATTATGGAACAGCCCCTCAATGGCAGGAGTTATTATGGAACAGCCCCTCAATGGCAGGAGTTATTATGGAACAGCCCCTCAATGGCAGGAGTTATTATGGAACAGCCCCTCAATGGCAGGAGTTATTATGGAACAGCCCCTCAATGGCAGGAGTTATTATGGAACAGCCCTCAATGGCAGGAGTTATTATGGAACAGCCCCTCAATGGCAGGAGTTATTATGGAGCAGCCCCTCAATGGCAGGAGTTATTATGGAACAGCCCCTCAATGGCAGGAGTTATTATGGAACAGCCCCTCAATGGCAGGAGTTATTATGGAACAGCCCCTCAATGGCAGGAGTTATTATGGAACAGCCCCTCAATGGCAGGAGTTATTATGGAACAGCCCCTCAATGGCAGGAGTTATTATGGAACAGCCCCTCAATGGCAGGAGTTATTATGGAACAGCCCCTAATGGCAGGAGTTATTATGGAGCAGCCCCTCAATGGCAGGAGTTATTATGGCAGGAGTTATTATGGAACAGCCCCTCAATGGCAGGAGTTATTATGGAACAGCCCCTCAATGGGAGGAGTTATTATGGAACAGCCCCTCAATGGCAGGAGTTATTATGGAACAGCCCCTCAATGGCAGGAGTTATTATGGAACAGCCCCTCAATGGCAGGAGTTTTTATGGAACAGCCCCTCAATGGGAGGAGTTATTATGGAACAGCCCCTCAATGGGAGGAGTTATTATGGAACAGCCCCTCAATGGGAGGAGTTATTATGGAACAGCCCCTCAATGGGAGGAGTTATTATGGAACAGCCCCTCAATGGGAGGAGTTATTATGGAACAGCCCCTCAATGGCAGGAGTTATTATGGAACAGCCCCTCAATGGGAGGAGTTATTATGGAACAGCCCCTCAATGTCAGGAGTTATTATGGCAGGAGTTATTATGGAACAGCCCCTCAATGGCAGGAGTTATTATGGAACAGCCCCTCAATGGGAGGAGTTATTATGGAACAGCCCCTCAATGGCAGGAGTTATTATGGAACAGCCCCTCAATGGGAGGAGTTATTATGGAACAGCCCCTCAATGGCAGGAGTTATTATGGAACAGCCCCTCAATGGCAGGAGTTATTATGGAACAGCCCCTCAATGGCAGGAGTTATTATGGAACAGCACTAAGCCTCAATGGCAGGAGTTATTATGGAACAGCCCCTCAATGGCAGGAGTTATTATGGAACAGCCCCTCAATGGCAGGAGTTATTATGGAACAGCCCCTCAATGGCAGGAGTTATTATGGAACAGCCCCTCAATGGGAGGAGTTATTATGGAACAGCCCCTCAATGGCAGGAGTTATTATGGAACAGCCCCTCAATGGGAGGAGTTATTATGGAGCAGCCCCTCAATGGCAGGAGTTATTATGGAACAGCCCCTCAATGGCAGGAGTTATTATGGAACAGCACTAAGCCTCAATGGCAGGAGTTATTATGGAACAGCCCTCAATGGCAGGAGTTATTATGGAACAGCCCCTCAATGGCAGGAGTTATTATGGAACAGCCCCTCAATGGCAGGAGTTATTATGGAACAGCCCCTCAATGGCAGGAGTTATTATGGAAAAGCCCCTCAATGGCAGGAGTTATTATGGAACAGCCCCTCAATGGCAGGAGTTATTATGGAACAGCCCCTCAATGGCAGGAGTTATTATGGAACAGCCCCTCAATGGCAGGAGTTATTATGGAACAGCCCCTCAATGGCAGGAGTTATTATGGAACAGCCCCTCAATGGCAGGAGTTATTATGGAACAGCCCCTCAATGGCAGGAGTTATTATGGAACAGCCCCTCAATGGGAGGAGTTATTATGGAACAGCCCCTCAATGGCAGGAGTTATTATGGAACAGCCCCTCAATGGCAGGAGTTATTATGGAGCAGCCCCTCAATGGCAGGAGTTATTATGGAACAGCTCCTCAATGGGAGGAGTTATTATGGAACAGCCCCTCAATGGGAGGAGTTATTATGGAACAGCCCCTCAATGGCAGGAGTTATTATGGAACAGCCCCTCAATGGGAGGAGTTATTATGGAACAGCCCCTCAATGGCAGGAGTTATTATGGAAAGCAGGGGTTATTATGGAACAGCCCCTCAATGGCAGGAGTTATTATGGAACAGCCCCTCAATGGGAGGAGTTATTATGGAACAGCCCCTCAATGGCAGGAGTTATTATGGAACAGCCCCTCAATGGGAGGAGTTATTATGGAACAGCCCCTCAATGGCAGGAGTTATTATGGAACAGCCCCTCAATGGCAGGAGTTATTATGGAACAGCCCCTCAATGGCAGGAGTTATTATGGAACAGCACAACCTCAATGGCAGGAGTTATTATGGAACAGCCCTCAATGGCAGGAGTTATTATGGAACAGCCCCTCAATGGCAGGAGTTATTATGGAACAGCCCCTCAATGGCAGGAGTTATTATGGAACAGCCCCTCAATGGGAGGAGTTATTATGGAACAGCCCCTCAATGGCAGGAGTTATTATGGAACAGCCCCTCAATGGGAGGAGTTATTATGGAGAAGCCCTCAATGGCAGGAGTTATTATGGAACAGCCCCTCAATGGCAGGAGTTATTATGGAACAGCACTAAGCCTCAATGGCAGGAGTTATTATGGAACAGCCCCTCAATGGCAGGAGTTATTATGGAACAGCCCCTCAATGGCAGGAGTTATTATGGAACAGCCCCTCAATGGCAGGAGTTATTATGGAACAGCCCCTCAATGGCAGGAGTTATTATGGAGAAGCCCCTCAATGGCAGGAGTTATTATGGAACAGCCCCTCAATGGCAGGAGTTATTATGGAACAGCCCCTCAATGGCAGGAGTTATTATGGAACAGCCCCTCAATGGCAGGAGTTATTATGGAACAGCCCCTCAATGGCAGGAGTTATTATGGAACAGCCCCTCAATGGCAGGAGTTATTATGGAACAGCCCCTCAATGGCAGGAGTTATTATGGAACAGCCCCTCAATGGGAGGAGTTATTATGGAACAGCCCCTCAATGGGAGGAGTTATTATGGAACAGCCCCTCAATGGCAGGAGTTATTATGGAGCAGCCCCTCAATGGCAGGAGTTATTATGGAACAGCTCCTCAATGGGAGGAGTTATTATGGAACAGCCCCTCAATGGGAGGAGTTATTATGGAACAGCCCCTCAATGGCAGGAGTTATTATGGAACAGCCCCTCAATGGGAGGAGTTATTATGGAACAGCCCCTCAATGGCAGGAGTTATTATGGAACAGCCCCTCAATGGAGGAGTTATTATGGAGCAGCCCCTCAATGGCAGGAGTTATTATGGAACAGCCCCTCAATGGCAGGAGTTATTATGGAACAGCCCCTCAATGGGAGGAGTTATTATGGAACAGCCCCTCAATGGGAGGAGTTATTATGGAACAGCCCCTCAATGGCAGGAGTTATTATGGAACAGCCCCTCAATGGGAGGAGTTATTATGGAACAGCCCCTCAATGTCAGGAGTTATTATGGCAGGAGTTATTATGGAACAGCCCCTCAATGGCAGGAGTTATTATGGAACAGCCCCTCAATGGGAGGAGTTATTATGGAACAGCCCCTCAATGGCAGGAGTTATTATGGAACAGCCCCTCAATGGCAGGAGTTATTATGGAGCAGCCCCTCAATGGCAGGAGTTATTATGGAACAGCCCCTCAATGGCAGGAGTTATTATGGAACAGCCCCCTCAATGGCAGGAGTTATTATGGAACAGCCCCTCAATGGCAGGAGTTATTATGGAACAGCCCCTCAATGGGAGGAGTTATTATGGAACAGCCCCTCAATGGGAGGAGTTATTATGGAACAGCCCCTCAATGGGAGGAGTTATTATGGAACAGCCCCTCAATGGGAGGAGTTATTATGGAACAGCCCCTCAATGGCAGGAGTTATTATGGAACAGCCCCTCAATGGGAGGAGTTATTATGGAACAGCCCCTCAATGGCAGGAGTTATTATGGAACAGCCCCTCAATGGCAGGAGTTATTATGGAACAGCCCCTCAATGGCAGGAGTTATTATGGAACAGCACAAGCCCTCAATGGCAGGAGTTATTATGGAACAGCCCCTCAATGGCAGGAGTTATTATGGAACAGCCCCTCAATGGCAGGAGTTATTATGGAACAGCCCCTCAATGGCAGGAGTTATTATGGAACAGCCCCTCAATGGGAGGAGTTATTATGGAACAGCCCCTCAATGGCAGGAGTTATTATGGAACAGCCCCTCAATGGAGGAGTTATTATGGAGAAGCCCCTCAATGGCAGGAGTTATTATGGAACAGCCCCTCAATGGCAGGAGTTATTATGGAACAGCACTAAGCCTCAATGGCAGGAGTTATTATGGAACAGCCCCTCAATGGCAGGAGTTATTATGGAACAGCCCCTCAATGGCAGGAGTTATTATGGAACAGCCCCTCAATGGCAGGAGTTATTATGGAACAGCCCCTCAATGGCAGGAGTTATTATGGAGAAGCCCCTCAATGGCAGGAGTTATTATGGAACAGCCCCTCAATGGCAGGAGTTATTATGGAACAGCCCCTCAATGGCAGGAGTTATTATGGAACAGCCCCTCAATGGCAGGAGTTATTATGGAACAGCCCTCAATGGCAGGAGTTATTATGGAACAGCCCCTCAATGGCAGGAGTTATTATGGAACAGCCCCTCAATGGCAGGAGTTATTATGGAACAGCCCCTCAATGGCAGGAGTTATTATGGAGAAGCCCCTCAATGGCAGGAGTTATTATGGAGAAGCCCCTCAATGGCAGGAGTTATTATGGAACAGCCCCTCAATGGCAGGAGTTATTATGGCAGAGTTAGGAGTTATTATGGAGCAGCCCCTCAATGGCAGGAGTTATTATGGCAGGAGTTATTATGGAACAGCCCCTCAATGGCAGGAGTTATTATGGAACAGCCCCTCAATGGGAGGAGTTATTATGGAACAGCCCCTCAATGGCAGGAGTTATTATGGAACAGCCCCTCAATGGCAGGAGTTATTATGGAACAGCCCCTCAATGGCAGGAGTTATTATGGAACAGCCCCTCAATGGCAGGAGTTATTATGGCAGAGTTAGGAGTTATTATGGAGCAGCCCCTCAATGGCAGGAGTTATTATGGCAGGAGTTATTATGGAACAGCCCCTCAATGGCAGGAGTTATTATGGAACAGCCCCTCAATGGCAGGAGTTATTATGGAGAAGCCCCTCAATGGCAGGAGTTATTATGGAACAGCCCCTCAATGGCAGGAGTTATTATGGAACAGCCCCCTCAATGGCAGGAGTTATTATGGAACAGCCCCTCAATGGCAGGAGTTATTATGGAACAGCCCCTCAATGGCAGGAGTTATTATGGAACAGCCCCTCAATGGCAGGAGTTATTATGGAACAGCCCCTCAATGGCAGGAGTTATTATGGAACAGCCCCTCAATGGCAGGAGTTATTATGGAGCAGCCCCTCAATGGCAGGAGTTATTATGGAGAAGCCCCTCAATGGCAGGAGTTATTATGGAACAGCCCCTCAATGGCAGGAGTTATTATGGAACAGCCCCTCAATGGCAGGAGTTATTATGGAACAGCCCCTCAATGGCAGGAGTTATTATGGAACAGCCCCTCAATGGCAGGAGTTATTATGGAACAGCCCCTCAATGGCAGGAGTTATTATGGCAGGAGTTATTATGGAACAGCCCCTCAATGGCAGGAGTTATTATGGAACAGCCCCTCAATGGCAGGAGTTATTATGGAACAGCCCCTCAATGGCAGGAGTTATTATGGCAGAGTTAGGAGTTATTATGGAGCAGCCCCTCAATGGCAGGAGTTATTATGGCAGGAGTTATTATGGAACAGCCCCTCAATGGCAGGAGTTATTATGGAACAGCCCCTCAATGGGAGGAGTTATTATGGAACAGCCCCTCAATGGCAGGAGTTATTATGGAACAGCCCCTCAATGGCAGGAGTTATTATGGAACAGCCCTCAATGGCAGGAGTTATTATGGAACAGCCCCTCAATGGCAGGAGTTATTATGGAACAGCCCCTCAATGGGAGGAGTTATTATGGAACAGCCCCTCAATGGGAGGAGTTATTATGGAACAGCCCCTCAATGGGAGGAGTTATTATGGAACAGCCCCTCAATGGGAGGAGTTATTATGGAACAGCCCCTCAATGGCAGGAGTTATTATGGAACAGCCCCTCAATGGGCAGGAGTTATTATGGAACAGCCCCTCAATGGCAGGAGTTATTAATGGCAGGAGTTATTATGGAACAGCCCCTCAATGGCAGGAGTTATTATGGAACAGCCCCTCAATGGGAGGAGTTATTATGGAACAGCCCCTCAATGGCAGGAGTTATTATGGAACAGCCCCTCAATGGGAGGAGTTATTATGGAACAGCCCCTCAATGGCAGGAGTTATTATGGAACAGCCCCTCAATGGCAGGAGTTATTATGGAACAGCCCCTCAATGGCAGGAGTTATTATGGAACAGCCCCTCAATGGCAGGAGTTTTTATGGAACAGCCCCTCAATGGCAGGAGTTATTATGGAACAGCCCCTCAATGGCAGGAGTTATTATGGAACAGCCCCTCAATGGGAGGAGTTATTATGGAACAGCCCCTCAATGGGAGGAGTTATTATGGAACAGCCCCTCAATGGGAGGAGTTATTATGGAACAGCCCCTCAATGGCAGGAGTTATTATGGCAGGAGTTATTATGGAACAGCCCCTCAATGGCAGGAGTTATTATGGAACAGCCCCTCAATGGGAGGAGTTATTATGGAACAGCCCCTCAATGGCAGGAGTTATTATGGAACAGCCCCTCAATGGCAGGAGTTATTATGGAACAGCCCCTCAATGGCAGGAGTTATTATGGAACAGCCCCTCAATGGCAGGAGTTATTATGGAACAGCCCCTCAATGGCAGGAGTTATTATGGAACAGCACAAGCCTCAATGGCAGGAGTTATTATGGAACAGCCCCCTCAATGGCAGGAGTTATTATGGAACAGCCCCTCAATGGCAGGAGTTATTATGGAACAGCCCCTCAATGGCAGGAGTTATTATGGAACAGCCCTCAATGGGAGGAGTTATTATGGAACAGCCCCTCAATGGCAGGAGTTATTATGGAACAGCCCCTCAATGGCAGGAGTTATTATGGAACAGCCCCTCAATGGCAGGAGTTATTATGGAACAGCCCCTCAATGGCAGGAGTTATTATGGAACAGCCCCTCAATGGCAGGAGTTATTATGGAGAAGCCCCTCAATGGCAGGAGTTATTATGGAGAAGCCCCTCAATGGCAGGAGTTATTATGGAACAGCCCCTCAATGGCAGGAGTTATTATGGAACAGCCCCTCAATGGCAGGAGTTATTATGGAACAGCCCCCTCAATGGCAGGAGTTATTATGGAGAAGCCCCTCAATGGCAGGAGTTATGGAAGAAGCCCTCAATGGCAGGAGTTATTATGGAACAGCCCTCAATGGCAGGAGTTATTATGGAACAGCCCCTCAATGGCAGGAGTTATTATGGAACAGCCCCTCAATGGGAGGAGTTATTATGGAACAGCCCCTCAATGGGAGGAGTTATTATGGAACAGCCCCTCAATGGCAGGAGTTATTATGGAACAGCCCCTCAATGGCAGGAGTTATTATGGAACAGCCCCTCAATGGCAGGAGTTATTATGGAGAAGCCCCTCAATGGCAGGAGTTATTATGGAACAGCCCCTCAATGGCAGGAGTTATTATGGAACAGCCCCTCAATGGCAGGAGTTATTATGGAACAGCCCCTCAATGGAAGGAGTTATTATGGAGAAGCCCCTCAATGGCAGGAGTTATTATGGAACAGCCCCTCAATGGCAGGAGTTATTATGGCAGGAGTTATTATGGAACAGCCCCTCAATGGCAGGAGTTATTATGGAACAGCCCCTCAATGGCAGGAGTTATTATGGAACAGCCCCTCAATGGCAGGAGTTATTATGGCAGAGTTAGGAGTTATTATGGAGCAGCCCCTCAATGGCAGGAGTTATTATGGCAGGAGTTATTATGGAACAGCCCCTCAATGGCAGGAGTTATTATGGAACAGCCCCTCAATGGGAGGAGTTATTATGGAACAGCCCCCTCAATGGCAGGAGTTATTATGGAAAAGCCCCTCAATGGCAGGAGTTATTATGGAACAGCCCCTCAATGGCAGGAGTTATTATGGAACAGCCCCTCAATGGCAGGAGTTATTATGGAACAGCCCCTCAATGGGAGGAGTTATTATGGAACAGCCCCTCAATGGGAGGAGTTATTATGGAACAGCCCCTCAATGGGAGGAGTTATTATGGAACAGCCCCTCAATGGGAGGAGTTATTATGGAACAGCCCCTCAATGGCAGGAGTTATTATGGAACAGCCCCTCAATGGGAGGAGTTATTATGGAACAGCCCCTCAATGGCAGGAGTTATTATGGAACAGCCCCTCAATGGCAGGAGTTATTATGGAACAGCCCCTCAATGGCAGGAGTTATTATGGAACAGCCCCTCAATGGCAGGAGTTATTATGGAACAGCCCCTCAATGGCAGGAGTTATTATGGAACAGCACAACCTCAATGGCAGGAGTTATTCTGGAACAGCCCCTCAATGGCAGGAGTTATTATGGAACAGCCCCTCAATGGCAGGAGTTATTATGGAACAGCCCCTCAATGGGAGGAGTTATTATGGAACAGCCCCTCAATGGCAGGAGTTATTATGGAACAGCCCCTCAATGGGAGGAGTTATTATGGAGAAGCCCCTCAATGGCAGGAGTTATTATGGAACAGCCCCTCAATGGCAGGAGTTATTATGGAACAGCACTACCTCAATGGCAGGAGTTATTATGGAACAGCCCCTCAATGGCAGGAGTTATTATGGAACAGCCCCTCAATGGCAGGAGTTATTATGGAACAGCCCCTCAATGGCAGGAGTTATTATGGAACAGCCCCTCAATGGCAGGAGTTATTATGGAGAAGCCCCTCAATGGCAGGAGTTATTATGGAACAGCCCCTCAATGGCAGGAGTTATTATGGAACAGCCCCTCAATGGCAGGAGTTATTATGGAACAGCCCCTCAATGGCAGGAGTTATTATGGAACAGCCCCTCAATGGCAGGAGTTATTATGGAACAGCCCCTCAATGGCAGGAGTTATTATGGAACAGCCCCTCAATGGCAGGAGTTATTATGGAACAGCCCCTCAATGGCAGGAGTTATTATGGAGAAGCCCCTCAATGGCAGGAGTTATTATGGAGAAGCCCCTCAATGGCAGGAGTTATTATGGAACAGCCCCTCAATGGCAGGAGTTATTATGGAACAGCCCCTCAATGGCAGGAGTTATTATGGAACAGCCCCTCAATGGAAGGAGTTATTATGGAGAAGCCCCTCAATGGCAGGAGTTATTATGGAACAGCCCCTCAATGGCAGGAGTTATTATGGCAGGAGTTATTATGGAACAGCCCCTCAATGGCAGGAGTTATTATGGAACAGCCCCTCAATGGCAGGAGTTATTATGGAACAGCCCCTCAATGGCAGGAGTTATTATGGAACAGCCAAGGCAGGAGTTATTATGGAGCAGCCCTCAATGGCAGGAGTTATTATGGCAGGAGGAGTTATTATGGAACAGCCCCTCAATGGCAGGAGTTATTATGGAACAGCCCC
This sequence comes from Coregonus clupeaformis, assembly GCF_020615455.1. Classification (NCBI taxonomy): domain Eukaryota; kingdom Metazoa; phylum Chordata; class Actinopteri; order Salmoniformes; family Salmonidae; genus Coregonus; species Coregonus clupeaformis. The sequence goes on from NW_025533622.1 coordinate 464,789, forward strand.
TCAATGGCAGGAGTTATTATGGAACAGCCCCTCAATGGCAGGAGTTATTATGGAACAGCCCCTCAATGGCAGGAGTTATTATGGAACAGCCCCTCAATGGCAGGAGTTATTATGGAACAGCCCCTCAATGGCAGGAGTTATTATGGAGAAGCCCCTCAATGGCAGGAGTTATTATGGAACAGCCCCTCAATGGCAGGAGTTATTATGGAACAGCCCCTCAATGGCAGGAGTTATTATGGAACAGCCCCTCAATGGCAGGAGTTATTATGGAACAGCCCCTCAATGGCAGGAGTTATTATAGAACAGCCCCTCAATGGCAGGAGTTATTATGGAACAGCCCCTCAATGGCAGGAGTTATTATGGAACAGCCCCTCAATGGCAGGGGTTATTATGGAACAGCCCCTCAATGGCAGGAGTTATTATGGAGAAGCCCCTCAATGGCAGGAGTTATTATAGAACAGCCCCTCAATGGCAGGAGTTATTATGGAGAAGCCCCTCAATGGCAGGAGTTATTATGAAACAGTCCCTCAATGGCAGGAGTTATTATGGAGAAGCCCCTCAATGGCAGGAGTTATTATGGAACAGCCCCTCAATGGCAGGAGTTATTATGGAACAGCCCCTCAATGGCAGGAGTTATTATGGAACAGCACTAAGCCTCAATGGCAGGAGTTATTATGGAGAAGCCCCTCAATGGCAGGAGTTATTATGGAGAAGCCCCTCAATGGCAGGAGTTATTATGGAGCAGCCCCTCAATGGCAGGAGTTATTATGGAGAAGCCCCTCAATGGGAGGAGTTATTATGGAACAGCACTAAGCCTCAATGGCAGGAGTTATTATGGAGAAGCCCCTCAATGGCAGGAGTTATTATGGAGAAGCCCCTCAATGGCAGGAGTTATTATGGAGCAGCCCCTCAATGGCAGGAGTTATTATGGAGAAGCCCCTCAATGGCAGGAGTTATTATGGAGAAGCCCCTCAATGGCAGGAGTTATTATGGCAGGAGTTATTATGGAACAGCCCCTCAATGGCAGGAGTTATTATGGAGAAGCCCCTCAATGGCAGGAGTTATTATGGAGCAGCCCCTCAATGGCAGGAGTTATTATGGAACAGCCCCTCAATGGCAGGAGTTATTATGGAACAGCCCCTCAATGGCAGGAGTTATTATGGAACAGCCCCTCAATGGCAGGAGTTATTATGGAGAAGCCCCTCAATGGCAGGAGTTATTATGGAACAGCCCCTCAATGGCAGGAGTTATTATGGAACAGCCCCTCAATGGCAGGAGTTATTATGGAACAGCCCCTCAATGGCAGGAGTTATTATGGAACAGCCCCTCAATGGCAGGAGTTATTATGGAACAGCCCCTCAATGGCAGGAGTTATTATGGAACAGCCCCTCAATGGCAGGAGTTATTATGGAACAGCCCCTCAATGGCAGGAGTTATTATGGAACAGCCCCTCAATGGCAGGAGTTATTATGGAACAGCCCCTCAATGGCAGGAGTTATTATGGAACAGCACTAAGCCTCAATGGCAGGAGTTATTATGGAGAAGCCCCTCAATGGCAGGAGTTATTATGGAGCAGCACTAAGCCTCAATGGCAGGAGTTATTATGGAGCAGCACTAAGCCTCAATGGCAGGAGTTATTATGGAACAGCCCCTCAATGGCAGGAGTTATTATGGAGCAGCCCCTCAATGGCAGGAGTTATTATGGAGAAGCCCCTCAATGGCAGGAGTTATTATGGAACAGCCCCTCAATGGCAGGAGTTATTATGGAACAGCCCCTCAATGGCAGGAGTTATTATGGAACAGCCCCTCAATGGCAGGAGTTATTATGGAACAGCCCCTCAATGGCAGGAGTTATTATGGAACAGCCCCTCAATGGCAGGAGTTATTATGGAACAGCCCCTCAATGGCAGGAGTTATTATGGAACAGCCCCTCAATGGCAGGAGTTATTATGGAACAGCCCCTCAATGGCAGGAGTTATTATGGAACAGCACACCTCAATGGCAGGAGTTATTATGGAACAGCCCCTCAATGGCAGGAGTTATTATGGAGCAGCCCCTCAATGGCAGGAGTTATTATGGAACAGCCCCCTCAATGGCAGGAGTTATTATGGAACAGCCTAAGCCTCAATGGCAGGAGTTATTATGGAACAGCCCCTCAATGGCAGGAGTTATTATGGAGCAGCCCCTCAATGGCAGGAGTTATTATGGAACAGCCCCTCAATGGCAGGAGTTATTATGGAGCAGCCCCTCAATGGCAGGAGTTATTATGGAGCAGCCCCTCAATGGCAGGAGTTATTATGGAACAGCCCCTCAATGGCAGGAGTTATTATGGAACAGCCAGCCTCAATGGCAGGAGTTATTATGGAACAGCCCCTCAATGGCAGGAGTTATTATGGAGAAGCCCCTCAATGGCAGGAGTTATTATGGAACAGCCCCTCAATGGCAGGAGTTATTATGGAACAGCAAGCCTCAATGGCAGGAGTTATTATGGAACAGCCCCTCAATGGCAGGAGTTATTATGGAGAAGCACACCTCAATGGCAGGAGTTATTATGGAACAGCCCCTCAATGGCAGGAGTTATTATGGAGCAGCCCCTCAATGGCAGGAGTTATTATGGAACAGCCCCTCAATGGCAGGAGTTATTATGGAGCAGCCCCTCAATGGCAGGAGTTATTATGGAACAGCCCCTCAATGGCAGGAGTTATTATGGAACAGCCCCTCAATGGCAGGAGTTATTATGGAAAAACAATATATATATACAGTGGGGAGAACAAGTATTTGATACACTGCCGATTTTGCAGGTTTTCCTACTTACAAAGCATGTAGAGGTCTGTAATTTTTATCATAGGTACACTTCAACTGTGAGAGACGGAATCTAAAATCCAGAAAATCACATTGTATGATTTTTAAGTAATTAATTTGCATTTTATTGCATGACATAAGTATTTGATACATCAGAAAAGCAGAACTTAATATTTGGTACAGAAACCTTTGTTTGCAATTACAGAGATCATACGTTTCCTGTAGGTCTTGACCAGGTTTGCACACACTGCAGCAGGGATTTTGGCCCACACCTCCATACAGACCTTCTCCAGATCCTTCAGGTTTCGGGGCTGTCGCTGGGCAATACGGACTTTCAGCTCCCTCCAAAGATGTTCTATTGGGTTCAGGTCTGGAGACTGGCTAGGCCACTCCAGGACCTTGTGATGCTTCTTACGGAGCCACTCCTTAGTTGCCCTGGCTGTGTGTTTCGGGTCGTTGTCATGCTGGAAGACCCAGCCACGACCCATCTTCAATGCTCTTACTGAGGGAAGGAGGTTGTTGGCCAAGATCTCGCGATACATGGCCCCATCCATCCTCCCCTCAATACGGTGCAGTCGTCCTGTCCCCTTTGCAGAAAAGCATCCCCAAAGAATGATGTTTCCACCTCCATGCTTCACGGATGGGATGGTGTTCTTGGGGTTGTACTCATCCTTCTTCTTCCTCCAAACAAGGCGAGTGGAGTTTAGAACAAAAAGCTATATTTTTGTCTCATCAGACCACATGACCTTCTCCCATTCCTCCTCTGGATCATCCAGATGGTCATTGGCAAACTTCAGACGGGCCTGGACATGTGCTGGCTTGAGCAGGGGGACCTTGCGTGCGCTGCAGGATTTTAATCCATGACGGCGTAGTGTATTACTAATGATTTTCTTTGAGACTGTGGTCCCAGCTCTCTTCAGGTCATTGACCAGGTCCTGCCGTGTAGTTCTGGGCTGATCCCTCACCTTCCTCATGATCATTGATGCCCCACGAGGTGAGATCTTGCATGGAGCCCCAGACCGAGGGTGATTGACCGTCATCTTGAACTTCTTCCATTCTCTAATAATTGCGCCAACAGTTGTTGCCTTCTCACCAAGCTGCTTGCCTATTGTCCTGTAGCCCATCCCAGCCTTGTGCAGGTCTACAATTGTATCCCTGATGTCCTTACACAGCTCTCTGGTCTTGGCCATTGTGGAGAGGTTGGAGTCTGTTTGATTGAGTGTGTGGACAGGTGTATTTTATACAGGTAACGAATTCAAACAGGTGCAGTTAATACAGGTAATGAGTGGAGAACAGGAGGGCTTCTTAAAGTAAAACTAACAGGTCTGTGAGAGCCAGAATTCTTACTGGTTGGTAGGTGATCAAATACTTATGTCATGCAATAAAATGCATATAATCATACAATGTGATTTTCTGGATTTTTGTTTTAGATTCCGTATCTCACAGTTGAAGTGTACCTATGATAAAAATTACAGACCTCTACATGCTTTGTAAGTAGGAAAACCTGCAAAATCGGCAGTATAACAAATACTTGTTCTCCCCACTGTATACATACAAATGAAAAAAATATATAGAAAAAAATATATATATAGAAAAAAAAAAATTGCTAACAATTTATAAATAATAAATAAATATAAAAATAAAGATACAAAAATTGGTAAAAAGGTTGTCCCACTGGCTATCATAAGGTGAATGCACCAATGTGTAAGTGGCTCTGGATAAGAGCGTCTGCTAATGTACATACACAGGACCAGTCAAAGGTTTGGACACACCTACTCATTCCAGGGTTAAGGTTTGGACACGCCTACTCATTCCAGGGTTAAGGTTTGGACACGCCTACTCATTCCAGGGTTAAGGTTTGGACACACCTACTCATTCCAGGGTTAAGGTTTGGACACGCCTACTCATTCCAGGGTTAAGGTTTGGACACGCCTACTCATTCCAGGGTTAAGGTTTGGACACGCCTACTCATTCCAGGGTTAAGGTTTGGACACGCCTACTCATTCCAGGGTTAAGGTTTGGACACGCCTACTCATTCCAGGGTTAAGGTTTGGACACGCCTACTCATTCCAGGGTTAAGGTTTGGACACGCCTACTCATTCCAGGGTTAAGGTTTGGACACACCTACTCATTCCAGGGTTAAGGTTTGGACACGCCTACTCATTCCAGGGTTAAGGTTTGGACACGCCTACTCATTCCAGGGTTAAGGTTTGGACACGCCTACTCATTCCAGGGTTAAGGTTTGGACACACCTACTCATTCCAGGGTTAAGGTTTGGACACGCCTACTCATTCCAGGGTTAAGGTTTGGACACGCCTACTCATTCCAGGGTTAAGGTTTGGACACGCCTACTCATTCCAGGGTTAAGGTTTGGACACACCTACTCATTCCAGGGTTAAGGTTTGGACACACCTACTCATTCCAGGGTTAAGGTTTGGACACGCCTACTCATTCCAGGGTTAAGGTTTGGACACGCCTACTCATTCCAGGGTTAAGGTTTGGACACGCCTACTCATTCCAGGGTTAAGGTTTGGACACCTACTCATTCCAGGGTTAAGGTTTGGACACACCTACTCATTCCAGGGTTAAGGTTTGGACACGCCTACTCATTCCAGGGTTAAGGTTTGGACACGCCTACTCATTCCAGGGTTAAGGTTTGGACACGCCTACTCATTCCAGGGTTAAGGTTTGGACACGCCTACTCATTCCAGGGTTAAGGTTTGGACACGCCTACTCATTCCAGGGTTAAGGTTTGGACACGCCTACTCATTCCAGGGTTAAGGTTTGGACACGCCTACTCATTCCAGGGTTAAGGTTTGGACACGCCTACTCATTCCAGGGTTAAGGTTTGGACACACCTACTCATTCCAGGGTTTCTCTTTATTTTTACTATTTTCTACATTGTAGAATAATAGTGAAGACATCAAAACTATGAAATAACACATATGGAATCATGTAGTAACCAAAAAAGTCTTAAACAAATCAAAACATTTTATATTTGAGATTCTTCAAATAGCCCCCCTTTGCCTTGATGACAGCTCTGACCACTATTGACTGGTACTGTATATGTGTATAGAAACCCAGCAGCGTTGCAGTTCTTGACACCAATGCGCCTCGTATAGTAAGGTATGGTTGTCTGTTAACAGGAAAGGTATGGTTGTCTGTTAACAGGTAAGGTATGGTTGTCTGTTAACAGGTAAGGTATGGTTGTCTGTTAACAGGGAAGGTATGGTTGTCTGTTAACAGGGAAGGTATGGTTGTCTGTTAACAGGGAATGTATGGTTGTCTGTTAACAGGGAAGGTATGGTTGTCTGTTAACAGGGAAGGTATGGTTGTCTGTTAACAGGGAAGGTATGGTTGTCTGTTAACAGGGAAGGTATGGTTGTCTGTTAACAGGGAAGGTATGGTTGTCTGTTAACAGGTAAGGTATGGTTGTCTGTTAACAGGGAAGGTATGGTTTGTTAACAGGAAGGTATGGTTGTCTGTTAACAGGGAAGGTATGGTTGTCTGTTAACAGGGAAGGTATGGTTGTCTGTTAACAGGGAAGGTATGGTTGTCTGTTAACAGGGAAGGTATGGTTGTCTGTTAACAGGTAAGGTATGGTTGTCTGTTAACAGGGAAGGTATGGTTGTCTGTTAACAGGGAAGGTATGGTTGTCTGTTAACAGGTAAGGTATGGTTGTCTGTTAACAGGGAAGGTATGGTTGTCTGTTAACAGGGAAGGTATGGTTGTCTGTTAACAGGGAAGGTATGGTTGTCTGTTAACAGGGAAGGTATGGTTGTCTGTTAACAGGGAAGGTATGGTTGTCTGTTAACAGGGAAGGTACGGTTGTCTGTTAACAGGGAAGGTACGGTTGTCTGTTAACAGGGAAGGTATGGTTGTCTGTTAACAGGGAAGGTATGGTTGTCTGTTTACAGGTGTAATAGACAGCTGTCAGAGGTGTTTGTCCAGCTGCCGTCCAGGAAGGAGCTGCCAGAGTACTACGAGCTGATCAGGAAACCTGTTGACTTCAAGAAAATCAAGGTACCAAACAACAGATAATACATATAAAACATAACACCTATAGTAGGAAGGTACAGACAGAGGAGCCTACCTCCTGATATAAGAGGAAGGTACAGACAGAGGAGCCTACCACCTGATATAGGAGGAAGGTACAGACAGAGGAGCCTACCACCTGATATAGTAGTAAGGTACAGACAGAGGAGCCTACCACCTGATATAGGAGGAAGGTACAGACAGAGGAGCCTACCACCTGATATAGTAGGAAGGTACAGACAGAGGAGCCTACCACCTGATATAGTAGGAAGGTACAGACAGAGGAGCCTACCACCTGATATAGGAGGAAGGTACAGACAGAGGAGCCTACCACCTGATATAGTAGGAAGGTACAGACAGAGGAGCCTACCACCTGATATAGTAGGAAGGTACAGACAGAGGAGCCTACCACCTGATATAGTAGGAAGGTACAGACAGAGGAGCCTACCACCTGATATAGGAGGAAGGTACAGACAGAGGAGCCTACCACCTGATATAGTAGGAAGGTACAGACAGAGGAGCCTACCACCTGATATAGTAGGAAGGTACAGACAGAGGAGCCTACCACCTGATATAGTAGGAAGGTACAGACAGAGGAGCCTACCACCTGATATAGGAGGAAGGTACAGACAGAGGAGCCTACCACCTGATATAGGAGGAAGGTACAGACAGAGGAGCCTACCACCTGATATAGTAGGAAGGTACAGACAGAGGAGCCTACCACCTGATATAGTAGGAAGGTACAGACAGAGGAGCCTACCACCTGATATAGGAGGAAGGTACAGACAGAGGAGCCTACCACCTGATATAGGAGGAAGGTACAGACAGAGGAGCCTACCACCTGATATAGTAGGAAGGTACAGACAGAGGAGCCTACCACCTGATATAGGAGGAAGGTACAGACAGAGGAGCCTACCACCTGATATAGGAGGAAGGTACAGACAGAGGAGCCTACCACCTGATATAGGAGGAAGGTACAGACAGAGGAGCCTACCACCTGATATAGGAGGAAGGTACAGACAGAGGAGCCTACCACCTGATATAGGAGGAAGGTACAGACAGAGGAGCCTACCACCTGATATAGGAGGAAGGTACAGACAGAGGAGCCTACCACCTGATATAGTAGGAAGGTACAGACAGAGGAGCCTACCACCTGATATAGGAGGAAGGTACAGACAGAGGAGCCTACCACCTGATATAGGAGGAAGGTACAGACAGAGGAGCCTACCACCTGATATAGGAGGAAGGTACAGACAGAGGAGCCTACCACCTGATATAGGAGGAAGGTACAGACAGAGGAGCCTACCACCTGATATAGGAGTGATATAGGAGGAAGGTACAGACAGAGGAGCCTACCACCTGATATAGGAGGAAGGTACAGACAGAGGAGCCTACCACCTGATATAGGAGGAAGGTACAGACAGAGGAGCCTACCACCTGATATAGGAGGAAGGTACAGACAGAGGAGCCTACCACCTGATATAGTAGGAAGGTACAGACAGAGGAGCCTACCACCTGATATAGGAGGAAGGTACAGACAGAGGAGCCTACCACCTGATATAGGAGGAAGGTACAGACAGAGGAGCCTACCACCTGATATAGGAGGAAGGTACAGACAGAGGAGCCTACCACCTGATATAGTAGGAAGGTACAGACAGAGGAGCCTACCACCTGATATAGTAGGAAGGTACAGACAGAGGAGCCTACCACCTGATATAGTAGGAAGGTACAGACAGAGGAGCCTACCACCTGATATAGTAGGAAGGTACAGACAGAGGAGCCTACCACCTGATATAGTAGGAAGGTACAGACAGAGGAGCCTACCACCTGATATAGTAGGAAGGTACAGACAGAGGAGCCTACCACCTGATATAGTAGGAAGGTACAGACAGAGGAGCCTACCACCTGATATAGGAGGAAGGTACAGACAGAGGAGCCTACCACCTGATATAGTAGGAAGGTACAGACAGAGGAGCCTACCACCTGATATAGTAGGAAGGTACAGACAGAGGAGCCTACCACCTGATATAGGAGGAAGGTACAGACAGAGGAGCCTACCACCTGATATAGGAGGAAGGTACAGACAGAGGAGCCTACCACCTGATATAGTAGGAAGGTACAGACAGAGGAGCCTACCACCTGATATAGTAGGAAGGTACAGACAGAGGAGCCTACCACCTGATATAGGAGGAAGGTACAGACAGAGGAGCCTACCACCTGATATAGGAGGAAGGTACAGACAGAGGAGCCTACCACCTGATATAGTAGGAAGGTACAGACAGAGGAGCCTACCACCTGATATAGGAGGAAGGTACAGACAGAGGAGCCTACCACCTGATATAGGAGGAAGGTACAGACAGAGGAGCCTACCACCTGATATAGGAGGAAGGTACAGACAGAGGAGCCTACCACCTGATATAGGAGGAAGGTACAGACAGAGGAGCCTACCACCTGATATAGTAGGAAGGTACAGACAGAGGAGCCTACCACCTGATATAGGAGGAAGGTACAGACAGAGGAGCCTACCACCTGATATAGGAGGAAGGTACAGACAGAGGAGCCTACCACCTGATATAGTAGGAAGGTACAGACAGAGGAGCCTACCACCTGATATAGGAGGAAGGTACAGACAGAGGAGCCTACCACCTGATATAGGAGGAAGGTACAGACAGAGGAGCCTACCACCTGATATAGGAGGAAGGTACAGACAGAGGAGCCTACCACCTGATATAGGAGGAAGGTACAGACAGAGGAGCCTACCACCTGATATAGGAGGAAGGTACAGACAGAGGAGCCTACCACCTGATATAGGAGGAAGGTACAGACAGAGGAGCCTACCACCTGATATAGGAGGAAGGTACAGACAGAGGAGCCTACCACCTGATATAGTAGGAAGGTACAGACAGAGGAGCCTACCACCTGATATAGTAGGAAGGTACAGACAGAGGAGCCTACCACCTGATATAGGAGGAAGGTACAGACAGAGGAGCCTACCACCTGATATAGTAGGAAGGTACAGACAGAGGAGCCTACCACCTGATATAGTAGGAAGGTACAGACAGAGGAGCCTACCACCTGATATAGTAGGAAGGTACAGACAGAGGAGCCTACCACCTGATATAGTAGGAAGGTACAGACAGAGGAGCCTACCACCTGATATAGTAGGAAGGTACAGACAGAGGAGCCTACCACCTGATATAGGAGGAAGGTACAGACAGAGGAGCCTACCACCTGATATAGTAGGAAGGTACAGACAGAGGAGCCTACCACCTGATATAGGAGGAAGGTACAGACAGAGGAGCCTACCACCTGATATAGTAGGAAGGTACAGACAGAGGAGCCTACCACCTGATATAGTAGGAAGGTACAGACAGAGGAGCCTACCACCTGATATAGTAGGAAGGTACAGACAGAGGAGCCTACCACCTGATATAGGAGGAAGGTACAGACAGAGGAGCCTACCACCTGATATAGGAGGAAGGTACAGACAGAGGAGCCTACCACCTGATATAGTAGGAAGGTACAGACAGAGGAGCCTACCACCTGATATAGTAGGAAGGTACAGACAGAGGAGCCTACCACCTGATATAGGAGGAAGGTACAGACAGAGGAGCCTACCACCTGATATAGGAGGAAGGTACAGACAGAGGAGCCTACCACCTGATATAGTAGGAAGGTACAGACAGAGGAGCCTACCACCTGATATAGGAGGAAGGTACAGACAGAGGAGCCTACCACCTGATATAGGAGGAAGGTACAGACAGAGGAGCCTACCACCTGATATAGGAGGAAGGTACAGACAGAGGAGCCTACCACCTGATATAGGAGGAAGGTACAGACAGAGGAGCCTACCACCTGATATAGTAGGAAGGTACAGACAGAGGAGCCTACCACCTGATATAGGAGGAAGGTACAGACAGAGGAGCCTACCACCTGATATAGGAGGAAGGTACAGACAGAGGAGCCTACCACCTGATATAGGAGGAAGGTACAGACAGAGGAGCCTACCACCTGATATAGGAGGAAGGTACAGACAGAGGAGCCTACCACCTGATATAGGAGGAAGGTACAGACAGAGGAGCCTACCACCTGATATAGGAGGAAGGTACAGACAGAGGAGCCTACCACCTGATATAGGAGGAAGGTACAGACAGAGGAGCCTACCACCTGATATAGTAGGGAAGGTACAGACAGAGGAGCCTACCACCTGATATAGGAGGAAGGTACAGACAGAGGAGCCTACCACCTGATATAGTAGGAAGGTACAGACAGAGGAGCCTACCACCTGATATAGTAGGAAGGTACAGACAGAGGAGCCTACCACCTGATATAGGAGGAAGGTACAGACAGAGGAGCCTACCACCTGATATAGTAGGAAGGTACAGACAGAGGAGCCTACCACCTGATATAGTAGGAAGGTACAGACAGAGGAGCCTACCACCTGATATAGTAGGAAGGTACAGACAGAGGAGCCTACCACCTGATATAGTAGGAAGGTACAGACAGAGGAGCCTACCACCTGATATAGTAGGAAGGTACAGACAGAGGAGCCTACCACCTGATATAGGAGGAAGGTACAGACAGAGGAGCCTACCACCTGATATAGTAGGAAGGTACAGACAGAGGAGCCTACCACCTGATATAGTAGGAAGGTACAGAGACAGAGGAGCCTACCACCTGATATAGGAGGAAGGTACAGACAGAGGAGCCTACCACCTGATATAGTAGGAAGGTACAGACAGAGGAGCCTACCACCTGATATAGTAGGAAGGTACAGACAGAGGAGCCTACCACCTGATATAGGAGGAAGGTACAGACAGAGGAGCCTACCACCTGATATAGGAGGAAGGTACAGACAGAGGAGCCTACCACCTGATATAGGAGGAAGGTACAGACAGAGGAGCCTACCACCTGATATAGGAGGAAGGTACAGACAGAGGAGCCTACCACCTGATATAGGAGGAAGGTACAGACAGAGGAGCCTACCACCTGATATAGGAGGAAGGTACAGACAGAGGAGCCTACCACCTGATATAGTAGGAAGGTACAGACAGAGGAGCCTACCACCTGATATAGGAGGAAGGTACAGACAGAGGAGCCTACCACCTGATATAGGAGGAAGGTACAGACAGAGGAGCCTACCACCTGATATAGGAGGAAGGTACAGACAGAGGAGCCTACCACCTGATATAGGAGGAAGGTACAGACAGAGGAGCCTACCACCTGATATAGGAGGAAGGTACAGACAGAGGAGCCTACCACCTGATATAGGAGGAAGGTACAGACAGAGGAGCCTACCACCTGATATAGGAGGAAGGTACAGACAGAGGAGCCTACCACCTGATATAGTAGGAAGGTACAGACAGAGGAGCCTACCACCTGATATAGGAGGAAGGTACAGACAGAGGAGCCTACCACCTGATATAGGAGGAAGGTACAGACAGAGGAGCCTACCACCTGATATAGGAGGAAGGTACAGACAGAGGAGCCTACCACCTGATATAGGAGGAAGGTACAGACAGAGGAGCCTACCACCTGATATAGGAGGAAGGTACAGACAGAGGAGCCTACCACCTGATATAGGAGGAAGGTACAGACAGAGGAGCCTACCACCTGATATAGGAGGAAGGTACAGACAGAGGAGCCTACCACCTGATATAGTAGGAAGGTACAGACAGAGGAGCCTACCACCTGATATAGGAGGAAGGTACAGACAGAGGAGCCTACCACCTGATATAGGAGGAAGGTACAGACAGAGGAGCCTACCACCTGATATAGTAGGAAGGTACAGACAGAGGAGCCCACTACCTGATATAGTAGGAAGGTACAGACAGAGGAGCCTACCACCTGATATAGTAGGAAGGTACAGACAGAGGAGCCTACCACCTGATATAGGAGGAAGGTACAGACAGAGGAGCCTACCACCTGATATAGTAGGAAGGTACAGACAGAGGAGCCTACCACCTGATATAGTAGGAAGGTACAGACAGAGGAGCCTACCACCTGATATAGTAGGAAGGTACAGACAGAGGAGCCTACCACCTGATATAGTAGGAAGGTACAGACAGAGGAGCCTACCACCTGATATAGTAGGAAGGTACAGACAGAGGAGCCTACCACCTGATATAGTAGGAAGGTACAGACAGAGGAGCCTACCACCTGATATAGGAGGAAGGTACAGACAGAGGAGCCTACCACCTGATATAGGAGGAAGGTACAGACAGAGGAGCCTACCACCTGATATAGGAGGAAGGTACAGACAGAGGAGCCTACCACCTGATATAGTAAAAGAGGAAGGTACAGACAGAGGAGCCTACCACCTGATATAGTAGGAAGGTACAGACAGAGGAGCCTACCACCTGATATAGGAGGAAGGTACAGACAGAGGAGCCTACCACCTGATATAGGAGGAAGGTACAGACAGAGGAGCCTACCACCTGATATAGGAGGAAGGTACAGACAGAGGAGCCTACCACCTGATATAGGAGGAAGGTACAGACAGAGGAGCCTACCACCTGATATAGTAGGAAGGTACAGACAGAGGAGCCTACCACCTGATATAGGAGGAAGGTACAGACAGAGGAGCCTACCACCTGATATAGGAGGAAGGTACAGACAGAGGAGCCTACCACCTGATATAGGAGGAAGGTACAGACAGAGGAGCCTACCACCTGATATAGGAGGAAGGTACAGACAGAGGAGCCTACCACCTGATATAGGAGGAAGGTACAGACAGAGGAGCCTACCACCTGATATAGGAGGAAGGTACAGACAGAGGAGCCTACCACCTGATATAGGAGGAAGGTACAGACAGAGGAGCCTACCACCTGATATAGGAGGAAGGTACAGACAGAGGAGCCTACCACCTGATATAGGAGGAAGGTACAGACAGAGGAGCCTACCACCTGATATAGAGGAAGGTACAGACAGAGGAGCCTACCACCTGATATAGGAGGAAGGTACAGACAGAGGAGCCTACCACCTGATATAGTAGGAAGGTACAGACAGAGGAGCCTACCACCTGATATAGGAGGAAGGTACAGACAGAGGAGCCTACCACCTGATATAGGAGGAAGGTACAGACAGAGGAGCCTACCACCTGATATAGTAGGAAGGTACAGACAGAGGAGCCTACCACCTGATATAGGAGGAAGGTACAGACAGAGGAGCCTACACACCTGATATAGGAGGAAGGTACAGACAGAGGAGCCTACCACCTGATATAGTAGGAAGGTACAGACAGAGGAGCCTACCACCTGATATAGGAGGAAGGTACAGACAGAGGAGCCTACCACCTGATATAGGAGGAAGGTACAGACAGAGGAGCCTACCACCTGATATAGGAGGAAGGTACAGACAGAGGAGCCTACCACCTGATATAGTAGGAAGGTACAGACAGAGGAGCCTACCACCTGATATAGTAGGAAGGTACAGACAGAGGAGCCTACCACCTGATATAGGAGGGAAGGTACAGACAGAGGAGCCTACCACCTGATATAGGAGGAAGGTACAGACAGAGGAGCCTACCACCTGATATAGGAGGAAGGTACAGACAGAGGAGCCTACCACCTGATATAGGAGGAAGGTACAGACAGAGGAGCCTACCACCTGATATAGGAGGAAGGTACCAGACAGAGGAGCCTACCACCTGATATAGGAGGAAGGTACAGACAGAGGAGCCTACCACCTGATATAGGAGGAAGGTACAGACAGAGAGCCTACCACCTGATATAGGAGGAAGGTACAGACAGAGGAGCCTACCACCTGATATAGGAGGAAGGTACAGACAGAGGAGCCTACCACCTGATATAGTAGGAAGGTACAGACAGAGGAGCCTACCACCTGATATAGTAGGAAGGTACAGACAGAGGAGCCTACCACCTGATATAGGAGGAAGGTACAGACAGAGGAGCCTACCACCTGATATAGTAGGAAGGTACAGACAGAGGAGCCTACCACCTGATATAGGAGGAAGGTACAGACAGAGGAGCCTACCACCTGATATAGGAGGAAGGTACAGACAGAGGAGCCTACCACCTGATATAGGAGGAAGGTACAGACAGAGGAGCCTACCACCTGATATAGTAGGAAGGTACAGACAGAGGAGCCTACCACCTGATATAGGAGGAAGGTACAGACAGAGGAGCCTACCACCTGATATAGTAGGAAGGTACAGACAGAGGAGCCTACCACCTGATATAGTAGGAAGGTACAGACAGAGGAGCCTACCACCTGATATAGGAGGAAGGTACAGACAGAGGAGCCTACCACCTGATATAGGAGGAAGGTACAGACAGAGGAGCCTACCACCTGATATAGGAGGAAGGTACAGACAGAGGAGCCTACCACCTGATATAGTAGGAAGGTACAGACAGAGGAGCCTACCACCTGATATAGTAGGAAGGTACAGACAGAGGAGCCTACCACCTGATATAGGAGGAAGGTACAGACAGAGGAGCCTACCACCTGATATAGTAGGAAGGTACAGACAGAGGAGCCTACCACCTGATATAGGAGGAAGGTACAGACAGAGGAGCCTACCACCTGATATAGGAGGAAGGTACAGACAGAGGAGCCTACCACCTGATATAGTAGGAAGGTACAGACAGAGGAGCCTACCACCTGATATAGGAGGAAGGTACAGACAGAGGAGCCTACCACCTGATATAGTAGGAAGAAGGTACAGACAGAGGAGCCTACCACCTGATGAGGAAGGTACAGACAGAGGCCTACCACCTGATATAGGAGGAGAGGAAGGTACAGACAGAGGAGCCTACCACCTGATATAGGAGGAAGGTACAGACAGAGGAGCCTACCACCTGATATAGTAGGAAGGTACAGACAGAGGAGCCTACCACCTGATATAGGAGGAAGGTACAGACAGAGGAGCCTACCACCTGATATAGGAGGAAGGTACAGACAGAGGAGCCTACCACCTGATATAGGAGGAAGGTACAGACAGAGGAGCCTACCACCTGATATAGGAGGAAGGTACAGACAGAGGAGCCTACCACCTGATATAGGAGGAAGGTACAGACAGAGGAGCCTACCACCTGATATAGGAGGAAGGTACAGACAGAGGAGCCTACCACCTGATATAGTAGGAAGGTACAGACAGAGGAGCCTACCACCTGATATAGTAGGAAGGTACAGACAGAGGAGCCTACCACCTGATATAGGAGGAAGGTACAGACAGAGGAGCCTACCACCTGATATAGTAGGAAGGTACAGACAGAGGAGCCTACCACCTGATATAGTAGGAAGGTACAGACAGAGGAGCCTACCACCTGATATAGGAGGAAGGTACAGACAGAGGAGCCTACCACCTGATATAGTAGGAAGGTACAGACAGAGGAGCCTACCACCTGATATAGGAGGAAGGTACAGACAGAGGAGCCTACCACCTGATATAGTAGGAAGGTACAGACAGAGGAGCCTACCACCTGATATAGTAGGAAGGTACAGACAGAGGAGCCTACCACCTGATATAGTAGGAAGGTACAGACAGAGGAGCCTACCACCTGATATAGGAGGAAGGTACAGACAGAGGAGCCTACCACCTGATATAGTAGGAAGGTACAGACAGAGGAGCCTACCACCTGATATAGGAGGAAGGTACAGACAGAGGAGCCTACCACCTGATATAGTAGGAAGGTACAGACAGAGGAGCCTACCACCTGATATAGTAGGAAGGTACAGACAGAGGAGCCTACCACCTGATATAGGAGGAAGGTACAGACAGAGGAGCCTACCACCTGATATAGGAGGAAGGTACAGACAGAGGAGCCTACCACCTGATATAGGAGGAAGGTACAGACAGAGGAGCCTACCACCTGATATAGGAGGAAGGTACAGACAGAGGAGCCTACCACCTGATATAGGAGGAAGGTACAGACAGAGGAGCCTACCACCTGATATAGGAGGAAGGTACAGACAGAGGAGCCTACCACCTGATATAGTAGGAAGGTACAGACAGAGGAGCCTACCACCTGATATAGGAGGAAGGTACAGACAGAGGAGCCTACCACCTGATATAGGAGGAAGGTACAGACAGAGGAGCCTACCACCTGATATAGGAGGAAGGTACAGACAGAGGAGCCTACCACCTGATATAGTAGGAAGGTACAGACAGAGGAGCCTACCACCTGATATAGGAGGAAGGTACAGACAGAGGAGCCTACCACCTGATATAGGAGGAAGGTACAGACAGAGGAGCCTACCACCTGATATAGTGAGGAAGGTACAGACAGAGGAGCCTACCACCTGATATAGGAGGAAGGTACAGACAGAGGAGCCTACCACCTGATATAGGAGGAAGGTACAGACAGAGGAGCCTACCACCTGATATAGGAGGAAGGTACAGACAGAGGAGCCTACCACCTGATATAGGAGGAAGGTACAGACAGAGGAGCCTACCACCTGATATAGGAGGAAGGTACAGACAGAGGAGCCTACCACCTGATATAGGAGGAAGGTACAGACAGAGGAGCCTACCACCTGATATAGGAGGAAGGTACAGACAGAGGAGCCTACCACCTGATATAGTAGGAAGGTACAGACAGAGGAGCCTACCACCTGATATAGGAGGAAGGTACAGACAGAGGAGCCTACCACCTGATATAGGAGGAAGGTACAGACAGAGGAGCCTACCACCTGATATAGGAGGAAGGTACAGACAGAGGAGCCTACCACCTGATATAGGAAGGTACAGACAGAGGAGCCTACCACCTGATATAAGGAAGGTACAGACAGAGGAGCCTACCACCTGATATAGGAGGAAGGTACAGACAGAGGAGCCTACCACCTGATATAGGAGGAAGGTACAGACAGAGGAGCCTACCACCTGATATAGTAGGAAGGTACAGACAGAGGAGCCTACCACCTGATATAGGAGGAAGGTACAGACAGAGGAGCCTACCACCTGATATAGGAGGAAGGTACAGACAGAGGAGCCTACCACCTGATATAGGAGGAAGGTACAGACAGAGGAGCCTACCACCTGATATAGTAGGGAAGGTACAGACAGAGGAGCCTACCACCTGATATAGGAGGAAGGTACAGACAGAGGAGCCTACCACCTGATATAGTAGGAAGGTACAGACAGAGGAGCCTACCACCTGATATAGTAGGAAGGTACAGACAGAGGAGCCTACCACCTGATATAGTAGGAAGGTACAGACAGAGGAGCCTACCACCTGATATAGGAGGAAGGTACAGACAGAGGAGCCTACCACCTGATATAGTAGGAAGGTACAGACAGAGGAGCCTACCACCTGATATAGTAGGAAGGTACAGACAGAGGAGCCTACCACCTGATATAGTAGGAAGGTACAGACAGAGGAGCCTACCACCTGATATAGGAGGAAGGTACAGACAGAGGAGCCTACCACCTGATATAGTAGGAAGGTACAGACAGAGGAGCCTACCACCTGATATAGTAGGAAGGTACAGACAGAGGAGCCTACCACCTGATATAGGAGGAAGGTACAGACAGAGGAGCCTACCACCTGATATAGTAGGAAGGTACAGACAGAGGAGCCTACCACCTGATATAGTAGGAAGGTACAGACAGAGGAGCCTACCACCTGATATAGTAGGAAGGTACAGACAGAGGAGCCTACCACCTGATATAGGAGGAAGGTACAGACAGAGGAGCCTACCACCTGATATAGTAGGAAGGTACAGACAGAGGAGCCTACCACCTGATATAGTAGGAAGGTACAGACAGAGGAGCCTACCACCTGATATAGTAGGAAGGTACAGACAGAGGAGCCTACCACCTGATATAGGAGGAAGGTACAGACAGAGGAGCCTACCACCTGATATAGGAGGAAGGTACAGACAGAGGAGCCTACCACCTGATATAGGAGGAAGGTACAGACAGAGGAGCCTACCACCTGATATAGGAGGAAGGTACAGACAGAGGAGCCTACCACCTGATATAGGAGGAAGGTACAGACAGAGGAGCCTACCACCTGATATAGGAGGAAGGTACAGACAGAGGAGCCTACCACCTGATATAGGAGGAAGGTACAGACAGAGGAGCCTACCACCTGATATAGGAGGAAGGTACAGACAGAGGAGCCTACCACCTGATATAGGAGGAAGGTACAGACAGAGGAGCCTACCACCTGATATAGGAGGAAGGTACAGACAGAGGAGCCTACCACCTGATATAGGAGGAAGGTACAGACAGAGGAGCCTACCACCTGATATAGTAGGAAGGTACAGACAGAGGAGCCTACCACCTGATATAGGAGGAAGGTACAGACAGAGGAGCCTACCACCTGATATAGGAGGAAGGTACAGACAGAGGAGCCTACCACCTGATATAGTAGGAAGGTACAGACAGAGGAGCCTACCACCTGATATAGGAGGAAGGTACAGACAGAGGAGCCTACCACCTGATATAGGAGGAAGGTACAGACAGAGGAGCCTACCACCTGATATAGTAGGAAGGTACAGACAGAGGAGCCTACCACCTGATATAGGAGGAAGGTACAGACAGAGGAGCCTACCACCTGATATAGTAGGAATGTACAGACAGAGGAGCCTACCACCTGATATAGTAGGAAGGTACAGACAGAGGAGCCTACCACCTGATATAGGAGGAAGGTACAGACAGAGGAGCCTACCACCTGATATAGGAGGAAGGTACAGACAGAGGAGCCTACCACCTGATATAGGAGGAAGGTACAGACAGAGGAGCCTACCACCTGATATAGGAGGAAGGTACAGACAGAGGAGCCTACCACCTGATATAGGAGGAAGGTACAGACAGAGGAGCCTACCACCTGATATAGGAGGAAGGTACAGACAGAGGAGCCTACCACCTGATATAGTAGGAAGGTACAGACAGAGGAGCCTACCACCTGATATAGGAGGAAGGTACAGACAGAGGAGCCTACCACCTGATATAGGAGGAAGGTACAGACAGAGGAGCCTACCACCTGATATAGTAGGAAGGTACAGACAGAGGAGCCTACCACCTGATATAGTAGGAAGGTACAGACAGAGGAGCCTACCACCTGATATAGGAGGAAGGTACAGACAGAGGAGCCTACCACCTGATATAGTAGGAAGGTACAGACAGAGGAGCCTACCACCTGATATAGTAGGAAGGTACAGACAGAGGAGCCTACCACCTGATATAGGAGGAAGGTACAGACAGAGGAGCCTACCACCTGATATAGTAGGAAGGTACAGACAGAGGAGCCTACCACCTGATATAGTAGGAAGGTACAGACAGAGGAGCCTACCACCTGATATAGGAGGAAGGTACAGACAGAGGAGCCTACCACCTGATATAGTAGGAAGGTACAGACAGAGGAGCCTACCACCTGATATAGGAGGAAGGTACAGACAGAGGAGCCTACCACCTGATATAGTAGGAAGGTACAGACAGAGGAGCCTACCACCTGATATAGTAGGAAGGTACAGACAGAGGAGCCTACCACCTGATATAGGAGGAAGGTACAGACAGAGGAGCCTACCACCTGATATAGTAGGAAGGTACAGACAGAGGAGCCTACCACCTGATATAGGAGGAAGGTACAGACAGAGGAGCCTACCACCTGATATAGTAGGAAGGTACAGACAGAGGAGCCTACCACCTGATATAGGAGGAAGGTACAGACAGAGGAGCCTACCACCTGATATAGGAGGAAGGTACAGACAGAGGAGCCTACCACCTGATATAGGAGGAAGGTACAGACAGAGGAGCCTACCACCTGATATAGGAGGAAGGTACAGACAGAGGAGCCTACCACCTGATATAGGAGGAAGGTACAGACAGAGGAGCCTACCACCTGATATAGTAGGAAGGTACAGACAGAGGAGCCTACCACCTGATATAGTAGGAAGGTACAGACAGAGGAGCCTACCACCTGATATAGGAGGAATGTACAGACAGAGGAGCCTACCACCTGATATAGTAGGAAGGTACAGACAGAGGAGCCTACCACCTGATATAGTAGGAAGGTACAGACAGAGGAGCCTACCACCTGATATAGTAGGAAGGTACAGACAGAGGAGCCTACCACCTGATATAGTAGGAAGGTACAGACAGAGGAGCCTACCACCTGATATAGGAGGAAGGTACAGACAGAGGAGCCTACCACCTGGTATGTTTGTTTGTTTGCTTGTTTCCAGGAGCGCGTGCGGAGCCACAAGTTCAGGAGTGTGCCTGACCTGGAGAAGGATGTGATGCTGCTCTGTCACAACGCTCAGACCTTTAACCTCGAGGGGTCACAGGTCAGTCACATCTGACCTCTAACCTCTAACCCTAAACTCTAATCCTCACCCTGTCCATGTGTTGTACAGTGGCTTGCCAAAGTATTCACCCCCCCCTTGGCATTTTTCCTATTTTGTTGCCTTACAACCTGGAATTAAAATGTATTTTTGGGGGATTTGTAGCATTTGATTTACACAACATGCCTACCACTTTGAAGATGCAAAATATATTTTTTTGTGAAATGAACAAGAAATAAGAATAAAAAACAGAACTTGATCATGCATAACTATTCACCCCCCCAAAGTCAATACTTTGTAGAGCCACCTTTTGCAGCAATTACAGCTGCAAGTCTCTTGGGGTATGTCTCTATAAGCTTGGCACATCTAGCCACTGGGATTTTTGCCCATTCTTCAAGGCAAAACTGCTCCAGCTCCTTCAAGTTGGATGGGTTCCGCTGGTGTACAGCAATCTTTAAGTCATACCACAGATTCTCAATTGGATTGAGGTCTGGGCTTTGACTAGGCCATTCCAAGAAATGTAAATGTTTCCCCTTAAACCACTCAAGTGTTGCTTTAGCAGTATGCTTAGGGTCGTTGTCCTGCTGGAAGGTGAACCTCCATCCCAGTCTCAAATCTCTGGAAGACTGAAACAGGTTTCCCTCAAGAATTTCCCTGTATTTAGCGCCATCCATCATTCCTTCAATTCTGACCAGTTTCCCAGTCCCTGCTGATGGAAAAACATCGGGGTGATGAGAGTGTTGGGTTTGCACCAGACATAGCGTTTTCCTTGATGGCCAAAAAGCTCAATTTTAGTCTGACCAGAATACCTTCTTCCATATGTCTCCCGAGTGGCGCAGTGGTCTAAGGCACTGCATCGCAGTGCTAGCTGTGCCACTAGAGATCCTGGTTCGTATCCAGGCTCTGTCGTAGCCGGCCGCGACCGGGAGACCCATGGGGCGGCGCACAATTGGCCCAGCGTCGTCCAGGGTAGGGGAGGGAATGGCCGGCAGGGATGTAGCTCAGTTGGTAGATGGCGTTTGCAACGCCAGGGTTGTGGGTTCGTTTCCCACGGGGGGCCAGTATGAAAAATAAAATGAAAAAAAAAGAATAATAATGTATGCACTCACTAACTGTAAGTCGCTCTGGATAAGAGCGTCTGCTAAATGACTTAAATGTAAATATGTTTGGGGAGTCGCCCACATGCCTTTTGGCGAACACCAAACATGTTTGCTTATTTTTTTCTTTAAGAAATTGCTTTTTTCTGGCCACTCTTCCGTAAAGCCCAGCTCTGTGGAGTGTACGGCTTAAAGTGGTCCTATGGACAGACACTCCAATCTCCGCTGTGGAGCTTTGCAGCTCTTTCAGGGTTATCTTTGGTCTCTTTGTTGCCTCTTTGATTAATGCCCTCCTTGCCTGGTCCGTGAGTTTTGGTGGGCGGCCCTCTCTTGGCAGGTTTGTTGTGGTGCCATATTCTTTCCATGTTTTAATAATGGATTTAATGGTGCTCTGTGGGATGTTCAGAGTTTCTGATATTTTTTTATAACCCAACCCTGATCTGTACTTCTCCACAACTTTGTCCCTGACCTGTTTGGAGAGCTCCTTGGTCTTCGTGGTGCCGCTTGCTTGGTGGTGCCCATTGCTTAGTGGTGTTGCAGACTCTGGGGCCTTTCAGAACAGGTGTATATATACTGAGATCATGTGACACTTAGATTACACACAGGTAGACTTTATTTAACTAATTATGTGACTTCTGAAGGTAATTGGTTGCACCAGATCTTATTTAGGGGCTTCATAGCAAAGGGGGTGAATACATATGCACGCACCACTTTTCCGTTATTTATTTGTTCGAATTTTTTTAAACAAGTTATTTTTTCTTTTTTTCACTTCACCAATTTGGACTATTTTGTGTATGTCCATTACATGAAATCCAAATAAAAATCCATTGAAATTACAGGTTGTAATGCAACAAAATAGGAAAAACGCCAAGGGGGATGAATAATTTTGCAAGGCACTGTATATCTATGACATGGTGTCTGTCTATGTGTTATAGATCTATGACATGGTGTCTGTCTATGTGTTATAGATCTATGACATGGTGTCTGTCTATGTGTTATAGATCTATGACATGGTGTCTGTCTATGTGTTATAGATCTATGACATGGTGTCTGTCTATGTGTTATAGATCTATGACATGGTGTCTGTCTATGTGTTATAGATCTATGACATGGTGTCTGTCTATGTGTTATAGATCTATGACATGGTGTCTGTCTATGTGTTATAGATCTATGACATGGTGTCTGTCTATGTGTTATAGATCTATGACATGGTGTCTGTCTATGTGTTATAGATCTATGACATGGTGTCTGTCTATGTGCAGTAGATCTATGACATGGTGTCTGTCTATGTGTTATAGATCTATGACATGGTGTCTGTCTATGTGTTATAGATCTATGACATGGTGTCTGTCTATGTGTTATAGATCTATGACATGGTGTCTGTCTATGTGTTATAGATCTATGACATGGTGTCTGTCTATGTGTTATAGATCTATGACATGGTGTCTGTCTATGTGTTGTAGATCTATGACATGGTGTCTGTCTATGTGTTGGAGATCTATGACATGGTGTCTGTCTATGTGTTATAGATCTATGACATGGTGTCTGTTGTGTTATAGATCTATGACATGGTGTCTGTCTATGTGTTGGAGATATATGACATGGTGTCTGTCTATGTGTTATAGATCTATGACATGGTGTTTGTCTATGTGTTATAGATCTATGACATGGTGTCTGTCTATGTGTTATAGATCTATGACATGGTGTCTGTCTATGTGCAGTAGATCTATGACATGGTGTCTGTCTATGTGTTATAGATCTATGACATGGTGTCTGTCTATGTGTTATAGATCTATGACATGGTGTCTGTCTATGTGTTATAGATCTATGACATGGTGTCTGTCTATGTGTTATAGATCTATGACATGGTGTCTGTCTATGTGCAGTAGATCTATGACATGGTGTCTGTCTATGTGTTGTAGATCTATGACATGGTGTCTGTCTATGTGTTGGAGATCTATGACATGGTGTCTGTCTATGTGTTATAGATCTATGACATGGTGTCTGTTGTGTTATAGATCTATGACATGGTGTCTGTCTATGTGTTGGAGATATATGACATGGTGTCTGTCTATGTGTTATAGATCTATGACATAGTGTTTGTCTATGTGTTATAGATCTATGACATGGTGTCTGTCTATGTGTTATAGATCTATGACATGGTGTCTGTCTATGTGTTATAGATCTATGACATGGTGTCTGTCTATGTGCAGTAGATCTATGACATGGTGTCTGTCTATGTGTTATAGATCTATGACATGGTGTCTGTCTATGTGTTATAGATCTATGACATGGTGTCTGTCTATGTGTTATAGATCTATGACATGGTGTCTGTCTATGTGTTATAGATCTATGACATGGTGTCTGTCTATGTGTTATAGATCTATGACATGGTGTCTGTCTATGTGTTGTAGATCTATGACATGGTGTCTGTCTATGTGTTGGAGATCTATGACATGGTGTCTGTCTATGTGTTATAGATCTATGACATGGTGTCTGTTGTGTTATAGATCTATGACATGGTGTCTGTCTATGTGTTGGAGATATATGACATGGTGTCTGTCTATGTGTTATAGATCTATGACATGGTGTTTGTCTATGTGTTATAGATCTATGACATGGTGTCTGTCTATGTGTTATAGATCTATGACATGGTGTCTGTCTATGTGTTATAGATCTATGACATGGTGTCTGTCTATGTGCAGTAGATCTATGACATGGTGTCTGTCTATGTGTTATAGAACTATGACATGGTGTCTGTCTATGTGTTATAGATCTATGACATGGTGTCTGTCTATGTGTTATAGATCTATGACATGGTGTCTGTCTATGTGTTATAGATCTATGACATGGTGTCTGTCTATGTGCAGTAGATCTATGACATGGTGTCTGTCTATGTGTTATAGATCTATGACATGGTGTCTGTTGTGTTATAGATCTATGACATGGTGTCTGTCTATGTGTTGGAGATCTATGACATGGTGTCTGTCTATGTGTTATAGATCTATGACATGGTGTTTGTCTATGT